>NC_056744.1:1263500854-1263568354 GCF_019279795.1 Protopterus annectens
TTGCTAACTTTTGTGTAATCTATGTAAGTTTGTCTATGTGGCGCTTTTCTCCCCGATCCTCTGCTGAAAATAGACATGTATCCAGTCAGACTATCCCAGTAAACAAATGTAAATATATACTGATGCAGAGAACTTTTCATAATTGCATACTGGATCGGTCGAGGCCCGGGTTAACAACGACCGCCACCAGTACTGTTAGCCAACAGGGTGCTGGCGGAAATTGGGCTACTGTTGGCCGAAGGAGAAGAGGAGGGTGAAGGCATGCCCAAAGGCAGGAAGATAGGAGGAAGGTTAGGAGTGTAGCAGTGAGGGTAGGAACTTTGAATGTTGGCAGTATGACTGGTATAGGAAGAGAGCTAGCTGATATGATGGAGAGAAGGAAGGTTGATATACTGTGTGTGCAAGAGACCAGATGGAAGGGAAGTAAGGCCAGGTGTTTAGGAAACGGGTTCAAATTGTTTTATCATGGTGTGGATGGCAGGAGAAATGGGGTAGGGGTTATACTAAAGGAACAATATGCCAAGAGTGTTTTAGACGTGAAGAGAGTGTCTGACAGAGTGATGTTTATGAAGCTCAAAATTGATGGTGTAATGATGAATGTTGTTAGTGCATATGCTCCACAAGTTGGGTGTGCGATGGATGAGAAAGAGAAATTTTGGAGTGAGTTGGATGAAGTTGTGGTGAGTGTACCCAAGGGTGAGAGACTAGTGATTGGAGCGGACTTTAATGGGCATGTTGGTGAAGTGAACAGAGTGGATGAGGAAGTGATGGGTAGGTATGGTGTTAAGGAGAGGAATGCAGAAGGTCAGATGATTGTGGATTTTGTGAAAAGGATGGACATGGCTGTGGTGAATATGTATTTTAAGAAGAGGGAGGAGCATAGGGTGACGTACAAGAGTGGAGGAAGATGCTCACAGGTGGATTATATCCTATGTAGGAGGGCCAGTCTGAAGGAGATTGGAGACTGTAAAGTGGTGGCAGGGGAAAGTGTAGTTAAGCAGCATAGAATGGTGGTATGTAGAATGACGTTGGTGATCAAGAAGAGGAGGAGGAGTGTGAAAGCTGTGCCAAGGATTAAATGGTGGAAGTTAAAGGGTGATTGTGAAGTGGAGTTTAGGGAAGAGTTAAGACAGGCACTGGGAGGCAGTGGAGAGTTACCGAATAGCTGGGTAACTACAGCAGAACTAGTAAGGGTGACTGCTAGAAAGGTGCTTGGTGTGACATCTGGACAGAGGAAGGAGGACAAGGAGACCTGCTGGTGGAATGAGGAAGTACAGGAGAGTATACAGAGGAAGAGGCTGGCGAAGAAGTGGGATTGTCAAAGAGATGAAGAAAGTAGACATGAGTATAAGGAGATGAGGCACATGGCAAAGAGAGAGGTGGCGAAAGCTAAGGATAAGGCATATGGAGAGTTGTATGAGAGATTGGACACTAAAGAGGGAGAAAAGGACCTGTACTGATTAGCTAGACAGAGGGACAGAGCTGGGAAAGATGTGCAGTGAGGGAAAGGTACTCACAAGAGAGGAGAGTGTGTTGAGTAGATTGAAAGAGTATTTTGAGAGGCTGATGAATGAAGAGAATGAGAGAGAGAGAAGGTTGGATGATGTGTGGATAGTGAAACAAATTAGCAAGGAGGAAGCAAGGGCAGCTATGAAGAGGATGAAGAATGGAAAGGCTGTTGGCCCAGATGACATACCAATGGAAGCATGGAGGTGCTTAGGAGAAATGGCAGTGGAATTTCTAACTAGATTGTTTAATGAAATTTTGGAAAGTCAGAGGATGCCTGAGGAGTGGAGAAAAAGTGTTTTGGTACCTATCTTTAAGAATAAGGGTGATGTGCAGAGCTACAGTAACTACAGAGGGATAAAACTGATTAGTCACAGCTTGAAGTTATAGGAAAGAGTAGTGGAAGCAAGGTTAAGAAGGGAGGTGATGATTAGTGATCAGCAGTATGGTTTCATGCCAGGAAAGAGCACTACAGATGCAGTGTTAGCTCTGAGAGTGTTGTTGGAGAAATACAGAGAAGGTCAGAAGAAGTTGCATTGTGTCTTTGTAGACTTGGAGAAAGCATATGGCAGGGTGCCTAGAGAAGAGTTGTGGTATTGTATGAGGAAGTCAGGAGTGGCAGAGAAGTACGTAAGAGTGGTACATGATATGTACAAGGGTAGTGTGACAGTGGTGAGGACTGCAGTGGGAGTGACAGATCCGTTTAAGGTGGAGGTGGGATTACATCAAGGATCAGCTCTGAGTCCTTTCTTATTTGCAGTGGTGATGGACAGGTTGACAGATGAGATCAGACAGGAGGCCCCGTGGACTATGATGTTTGCAGATGACATTGTGATCTGTAGTCAGAGTAGGAATCAGGTTGAGGAGACTCTGGAGAGGTGGAGATATGCTCTAGATAGCAGAGGAATGAAGGTCAGCAGGGCTAAGACAGAATATATGTGTGTAAATGAGAGGGAGGGTAGAGGAATGGTGAGGATGCAGGGAGTAGAGTTGGTAAAGGTGGACGAGTTTAAGTACTTGGGATCAACAGTTCAGAGTAATGGTGAATGTGGAAGAGAGGTGAAGAAGAGAGTACAGGCAGGGTGGAATGGGTGGAGAAGAGTGTCAGGAGTGATTTGTGACAGATGAGTACCAGTAAGAGTGAAAGGGAAGGTCTACAAGAGGGTAGTGAGACCAGCTATGTTATATGGGTTGGAGACAGTGGCATTGACAAAAAGGTAGGAGTCAGAGCTGGATGTGGCAGAGTTAAAGATGTTAAGATTTGCAATCGGTGTGACTAGGATGGATAGGATTAGGAATCAGTATATTAGAGGGTCAGCTCATGTTGGACAGTTTGGAGACAAAGCAAGAGAGACGAGACTGCGTTGGTTTGGACATGTGCTGAGGAGGGATGATTGGTATATTGCGAAAAAGATGCTAAGGATGGAGCTGCCAGGTAAGAGGAATAGAGGAAGGCCTAAGATAAGGTTTATGGACGTGGTGAGAGAGGACATGCAGGCGGTTGGTGTGACAGAGAAAGATGCAGAGGATAGGAAGAAATGGAAAGAGATGATCCGCTGTGGCGACCCCTAACGGGAAAAGCCGAAAGAGAATGATGATGATGATATTTTATATATATATATATATATATATATATATATGTAAAAAAAAAAATATATATATATATATATATATATATATATATATATATATAAACAACAAAGTTCTTTCTTATAAACTAAAACTTTTAGTTTATAGGAAAGAAGTTTGTTGTTTTATTAGAACAGTTCTTTCCTTACGTTCGTTATCGCAGTTTGGTTTTATTATTTTATTTATATATAGATATATATGCACACACACACACACACACACACACACACACACACACACACACACACACACACACACACACACACACACACACAGATTCATAGGATAATACTAGGCTACTGGCTTGGAGGCCCTTATAAGCCTAGCCAAGTCAGCACCTGTTTCCCCGTCCAGAAGGGACACAGGTGGAATCCCAGAGGTGTATTTTTCATTTCCCTTCCAGTCATCCATGTTCCTCTTAAAGAGTGCTAGAGAGGTACTCTGCTTGAAATGGAGTGGGAGTCTATTCCACATACAGAGGAGTCTTTGGAACACAAATCTATCCAGCCAACAAGTTCTATTAATATCACAGACCAGGCTAAGGCCTTGTGTGTGGGTTGCATGAGTGGAGTTTCACTTACAGATATTCAGCAACTCCATCAAGGCTGGGTCTGAGATGGCCTTGTATGCCAGATACAGGTCACCTCTGAGCAGTCTGCATGAGACTGATTAGAGAGACAGGGCTTTTAGCCTATCTGTACAGGATAGGTGTTTGAGACCATGAATTTTCCTGCTCAGGAACCTCTGTGGTCTCTGCAGCTGCTGCACATGCTTGGCAGGGTGCATGCCAAAGGGGCATTGTACTTGATAATGGGTCTGATAAGGAAGGAGTACAAGGATGTTCTGACCTCCTTGTTGCTGGATGATATACCCTTATTTATGAGGTGGGCCATATGGAAAGCCTTCCATACAATAGAGGCAATGTGGTGGTCAAAAGTCAGGTTGCTATCAACCTGGGTGCCCAAGTTCCTCACAACAAACCTGAAACTGACTTTTGGACATGCCAGAATAGTATCAGGAATTACTTTTTGACTTGATAAAAAAGGACCAATAGGGGGCCAAGTACTTAAAGGGAGTATAAGAGGGTGGAGTATAAGAGTGTGTAGTGCTTTAGTTTATTAGTGCTTACTTATAAGACACTTATCCTAGCTACTGCTGCGTTTTAGAAGGAAAATAGAGTGCTTACTTTGAGATTTGGAAAAGTTCTAAGGGAAAAGTGAAGAGCAGACTTTGTGGAGCCGGGAATACTTTAAACCTGATTAAGCGGCACTGCCCGATGCTGCGCTATGTGCAAAAACTCGCAAAAGAGGGTTTTAAGAGAGGGGGATCAAGGAGTTTGGAATTGATTTTTTGTTTTTTTTGTTTTGTTTAAAGATAGCAGAGATACACAAGTAGCAACAAGTTAGAACAGTGCAATAAATGACCCCACACTTGAGTGCTAGGCCAGAGGCAGGTAAAATGCAAGTTTTAAGAAAAAAACGATTTTAAAATAAGTGCAACACAGGAAATGCAGTAAACAGGCTATAGATGTGTTCTAAATACAATTCCTAATACAGATAACTAGTTTAGCAAGCTGGAAAATGCCAAAAAGTAGGCGGCAATACAGAAATCTTAACAAATAATCTGAATAAAAATACTTAAAATCTCAAAAGTGGCTCCTTTCTTCTCTCAGCGTTTTCTCCTCTTGGTGGGTGCTTCACCAACAGCCAACAAGTCTGAAAAGATGCCAAAACCACAAGACAATCGGGTTTTAAGAGAGGGGGATCAAGGAGTTTGGAAATGACCCAAAATGGCCAATAAAACTACAGTTTCTAGGCAGTAACCACTCCCACAGGGGCAGGCAGGCTGTTCAGTGTTTACCACTGCCACTGATGAACACAGAGACTTCCCTTTAGCCCAGGCAAGCAATGGCCTCCAAGAAACTTACAAACAGTTCAGAACAGCATATCTGTAACTGAACTTTTTTTTAAATTTCAGAAAGTGGGAAAAAAGCAAGATTTTTTTTTTTTTTTTTTTTTTTGTTTAAAGATAGCAGAGATACACAAGAAGCAACAAGTTAGAACAGTGCAATAAATGACTCAACACTGACGTCCCTCTCACCAGGCTGAACAAGGAGAAGGTCACTGTAAGCTGCCTGTCGGGTGCCAGAATCCGCCACATAACACAAGCACTCAGGTCACTCCAAAGCAAGCACAAATATGACTCCGTCGTTGTCCATGCTGGTGTGAATGACCTGAGACGTACCTCCCTGAATTACATAAAAAGAGACATAGAAGAGCTGTCTGATCATGTGGCCCAGGCCGGTATGACCCTGACCTTGAGTAGCATCTTACCCACACCAAAAATGATACCACAGTATAAAGACAAAATGATCAATTTCAACAATTGGCTAAAGTACTGGTGTCACTCAAAGGGGATCCAGTGTCTGTCAGCCTGGGATGACATGCTTGACAAGTCACGTTGCTTCACTAGGGACGGCTTGCACCTGTCACCCCTGGGTTTTCGAATACTGGCCAAGGCTCTTGCCATCCCCATAGTGCCTTTTTTAGGCAAGACTCAAAAGACAAACCCACCTCCTTAGACAACACAACTAACGGTAATGCTGCTCAATGCCAGAAGTCTAAACCTCAAGATGCACGCACTCGAGGCTCTCCTCAATATGGAGACTATTGATATCTGTGCAGTAACAGAAACCTGGTTCAAGGCTCCCGAGAGCACCCCAGCACTACCAGGCTATACCTCATACCATGCTTTTCGGCCCCAAAACTCGGACTGAACCACAAGAGGAGGGGGAGTATCCATATTCATCAAAGTTAACTCCAGGCTAGTGGCACTGCACGAAGCATCTGAGACCATCCATGTGCAACTAACAGTGGGCAAAACTGCCTTCCAGTTTGTAGCCTGCTACAGACCACCCTCCCAAACTCAGGAACCCCACTCGGCTTTCCTGAAGACACTGGAGAATATGAAGGTCTCTCCAAACACCATTATATTGGGTGACTTTAACTACCCAAACATAGACTGGGAGCACTACTCAAGCCTCAACACCCTAGCCCAACGATTCCTAGAATTTATAAACTGAAATACTATGGAACAACTGGTTACCACTCCCACAAGAGGGGAAAACATATTGGACACGATCATCACCAACATGCGGACTCTATGTTCCATAACAGAGGTATACCCCTCATTGGTAAGATTTGACCATAAATTAATCACTATGGACATCCATATCCCATCCCCACCCCCAGCAAAGGAAACCACAGTCAAAAACTTGTCAAAGGCAAACTTCCCACTTCTCAAAACCGAGGTGGAATCCTTCAAAGCCCAAGGGCCAGTGGAAAATACGACCCAAACTGCAGAATACTTTACAAACGCATTCTATGGATACCTACAGGAATGCATGGATTGTGCTATCCCAAATAAAACCAAGACACACTCCTCCAAAGGCAGGAGACCTGTCTGGTGGACCCCAGCCATAAATAAGCTGTACAACAGAAGGAGGAAGCTACTACATGATAGATCCCTGAAAGGGAAGGCAACTCTGATCAGTACTAGCAAGAAACTACGATCCCTCATAAAATCATCTAAGGCTAGTTTCTAAAGAAAAATTGCACAAGGCGCTAAAGATAATCACAAGGCTTTCTTTAGTTATGTCAGAAACCTGGATGGAAACTCCAAGATATGCTCTGAGTTAGTGCAAAATGACCAAAAATACACTGAACCCACAAACATTGCCAACATCCTGGCAGACAGGTTCAGTGCAAACTTCTCCCCCCCCTCCCCCCCAAATGAGCAAATGACTATCCCAACAGAGTGTAGCCTCCCTGACATCACAGATGCACAGGTGAGAGCTGCCCTCTCCAAAGCAAAAAACGCAACATCAATTTGACTGGACGGTGTCCCGGGCTGCATTTTACATGAGCTCCAAGATGAACTGAACCCTCACTTAAAATCACTGTTCAGTCTCAGCCTTACAACAGGATATGTACCCAAAGAATGGTGGACAGCAACAGTGGTCCCACTCCATAAAGGTGGTGCCACAACAGACCCCGGAAACTATCGCCCTATAAGCCTAACTAGCCTGGTCTGCAAAGCTATGGAGCGTATCATCATGGAACTCATAAACAAAGACATTGGGAACCTCCAAAACACTGGATCCTACCCAATTCGGCTTTGTTAAGGGCAGATCTTGCCTCTTGAACCTGGTCAATTTCTTTGAAACAGTCACCAAGGCCATAGATGAAGGGAAGGTAGTTCACACAGCCTACTTTGGCCTTGCAAAAGCCTTCAACACAATACCCCACTCGGACATCATAAATAAGCTCACCAGCTTAAATATCAACCCCTATGTCACAAGATGGGTTGCAAACTGGCTTAGGGATAGAACCCACATGGTCAGAATTGCAGGTGCCATGTCAGACTCTAAACCAGTTACAAGTGGTGTCCCACAAGGCTCAGTCCTGGGACCTCTCTTGTTCAGTATATATTTTCTCTGAGGTACAGGCTAACACAGGAGGACTATGGCTGACGAAGTTTGCAGATGACTGCAAACTGGGGGCCATAATTGACTCGCCGGCTGACACAAGCATCCTCCAAAAAGGTCTCACAGAGACGGATAACTGGTGCCAGAGACATGGCCTAAAGCTAAATGCCAAAAAGTGCATAGTCATCCCCTTTGGGAAAAACAAAGTGCCCACAAATTACCACATAGGTGATAATCCATTAAGTACGGAAGAAGTAATTAGGGATTTGGGGACCCAAGTAGATTGAAATCTCTCCTTTGACAATCACATTGCCAAAGTGGTTAGAAAGACATTCTATATAGTCCACCTTATCACAAAGGGGTTCACATCTAGATCAAGAGAGGTCATTGTGCCCCTCTACTCGTCACTCATCAGGCCCATAATTGAATACAATGCCCCATTTGGTATGTACCTTACCCGACACCTGCTACAACTAGAAAGACCCCAAAAGTACCTCACCAAGAGGATCAAGGGACTCAAACAGATGCCCTACGCAGTTGGGCTAAAGAAACTCCAGCTCTACTCAGTTGCTTACCGCCTACTCAGAGGCGATCTGTGCCTGACGTATAAAGCCAAGTCCAACCCAGAATTAATGGACATGCTCCACCTCAAGAAATCCAAATCCATCAGAACTACACGCTTCAGTGACTTAAACTTCAGCACAGAAATAAACAGAACATGCTGGAGGGACAGATTCATATCCCAGAGGCTCCTTTCACTCTGGAACAAAATCCCAATCCATGTCAGACAGAGCCTCTCAATGACCCTCTTCAAGAAGAATCTTGACGTTTGGATGGGAGATCGTAAATTTACCCCCGGGATCTCTTCTGTGTCACTGCTAGACAGAAGCATGGTAAACTAACCTTAAATGGGCTATCTTCTGTGACCTACTATACAGAGGCACAGTCAACTAATCTAAGAAGGGTGGTGAAAGCCAAACACACTCTGGCTAGGCTTGTAAATGCCCTAGGGCAGATAGCCTAGTATCAACCTATGAACAACTGATTGCATGCTTAGTACGTTATTAATATGATAATTAGTAGGGATAACATTTTCTCCAAAGGGGATAATGATGCATTTCTTGGTATTCAGTTTGAGGGCATGCTTCTGGCACCAGTCATTAGGTTGGGTAAGGCCCTCTTAAGAGGATGCTCACATCACTAGGGGACTTACAGCGCCCAGCATGCAGTAATCTGCAAACTTGGTGAGCCACAGACCACTGGTTTTGGCTTGCACCTCAGAAAAGTATATCCCAAACAGTAGAGGCCTCAAGACCAATCCTTGGGGTACACCACTCTTTACGGGTCTACTACTAGAGTTGGCTTCCACTACTTTGACTGACTGAGTTCTATCAGTGTGCCAGTTAGCTACCCATTTGGTAACATATGGGATGATGCCTAGTTGGGAGACTTTATCTATTAAGCCCAAGTGGGGAATAGTGTCAAAGGCTTTGGCTAGGGCAAGGTAGGTGGTGTGCACTGTCTTCCTCTCGTCCATGGCTTTGGTGACTGTTTTGAAGAAGTTGACCAAGTTTAATAGGCATGATCTCCCTTTGACAAAACCAAACTGTGTGGGGTCAAGTGTTTGGAGGTTGCTAATGTTCTTGTTTATAAGGTCCATGATAATGTGTTCCATGGCCTAGCAGATCAGGCTAGTTAGACTGATGGGCCTATAATTGCCTGGGCCAGTGGATGCACTTTTGTGTAAAGGGATGACAATGGCTGTTCTCCATTCAACTGGGATGAAGCTGGTGCTCAGGCTTTGGTTGAATAGGGTGCCTAATGGAGCTGAGAGCTTATGCCTGAGTTCATGTATTATACAGCCAGGGGATGTTATGTCCCATGGAGACTGTATTGTTTGCCTTTGAGAGGGCATTAAGGTCCTGCTCCTTCATGATGAGGGGAGGAGAGCAGGTGCTGGGGATGCCCTGGTTTACTGATGGGGGGACAGGGGGCTGAACTTGTCTACCAGCAGGCTGGCTATATCTATGGCGTTTGTGTATGCAGTATTACTGACCACCAGTTCAGAGCAGATTTGAGTGTTGCCTTTGAGATTGCGGACATATGTGAAGAAGGCCTTGTGATTATCCTTGGTGGATGTGGCCAAGCTGGACTCGAAGTTACCTTAGAGGATTTCACCAGTGACATTATTTGCTTGTTCAGACAAAGGAGAGACTGCTTCCACCTTAACATCTGCTCCTTCTTGGCCCTGGACAGCAAGAGTTTGTTTACTGCTGCTCTCCACCAGACAGGTTTACTATTCCTTGAGGAAGATGATTTGGTCCTGAAAGGTATTGTTGAGTCCATACAGCTATGTAGGTGCTCATATAGTTTTTTGGTTTAGGCTTGGACAGTAATGCTAGTTCCAGCTAAAGCAATGGTGGCTATGAAACTGCTTATACCTGCTCTGAGGAGACTGTAGTCAGCTTTGGAAAAGTTTTTTCGTTTGACACTGATGGGGGGGGGGGGGTGACTTCAATAGTGATAGCTTTATGGTCAGATCTTAACAAGGAGGATGACGTGCTACAGTGGCTACTCATGTTGGTTAGGACCAGGTCCAGGATAATCTCACCTCTCATAGGGGTGTCGACCAGCTGATCCAATGCATTGGCATTGACGAAGTCGAGGAATCTCTGGGCATTCATGTTTGGGCTAGAATAGGTCTTCCTCTCTATAGTTGGGTAGTTAAAGTCACCCAGGAATCAGGGTAGAGGGTTGAATCTTGATGGATTCAAGTAAGTCCAGATAGGGGGAGTGGGCATCCTGAGTCAAGGTTGGGGGTCTGTAGCTAGCTATTATTTGAACAGCTGTTTCATCAACAGCTGACTGCACTTGGAGCATCTCCTGTGCGTCAATCCATCTGACCAGCCTGGAGGTGTGTATGTCTTTGATAAATATAGAAATTCCACCTCATTTGGCTTTGTACACATACATAGATATGTGTGTGTGTGTATATATATATATATATATATATATATATATATATATACACACACACACATATATATATATATATACACACACACACACACACACACACACACATGCTTTTATATACGAGTACAAACTCAAAATGCACAGAAATTGACACTAATAATAAATGCCAGCATTTTGAGTATCAACATTATGAAAAGAAAATGATCATAAAAGGAAACAGTTTCCTCTAGCAATATGTCTATTCAAACCCCACCATGCATTCAGGCATACTTTGTCTGAATAGCAGTAGTATAAGAGAAAGGCTTTTTCTTAAGGTAAGGTGCAGAGTTAGGGGTAGGGGTAGGTTTATAGTTAGGGTTACACACGTTAGTATAGTAAGCAGGGGAAAACTAAGCCCTTAATTGATCTAGGATATACATATACAGACAGAAGGACAGACACATAAACAACCTACATACACACACACACACACACACACACACACACACACACACACACACACACACACACACACACACACACACACACACACACACACACACACACACACACACACACACACACAAACACACACACACACGTGTGCGCACACAGTCAGAAAAACATGCGCACACATACTCACACACACTCACATACATGCACACACAAACATACGTGCTTACTCACATTCACATACCCACACACACACAGTGTACGTCCTGGAATAGTGAGACTGAATAAGTAAAAAAGTGGGCTAACATATTTCAAGTTTGAGATTGCCCATTTCTCAGAGTATGCCCTTTTCTCCAAGATATGATGATCTCTGGGTATATGTATGTGTAAGTCTGAAGGTGTGGTAAGCTTGTCCCTCACAACTAAAGCCACAGGGTGGCTTTCTCCCCCACAAAAAGCAATATTAATAGAGAAAAGTGATTTATTTCCAGTATTTTCCTAGTTACTTTTTTCATAATTCCAGGGTTTGCACTTATAAATCACGCAATTATAACAGAAACCCATATGTAATTATATATGACAGACACACCAAATGACAATTTATAGGATCCCTCTTCTATTCTACCATGACTTTGCAATGTGGGAAGAAACCACAGCACCCAGCAAAACTACTCATGGACAGCCTGTCTCTCTGGTGAAGGAGACAGTTTTCCAACTGCATTTCATGTGATCGGAGTTCATCTATTGGTCCCAGCACTGCCGAGGTTTGGCAGGAGGGGCAGTAATTAAGGGGTATTGCCTGTGTATGTGGAGATGCATGCACTCAGGGGATACTGCACTGTGTTAAATTCCTGGTGGAGACAAAGAAGCTCACTGCTCATACCTCAAGGTTCGTGGCAGAGATGCCTTGAAGGAGCACCCCTTGCAAGGGAGGGGATATCCTCTGCAGTTATTCCATTGTAATTCCCTTCACTATACATTGGTGCATGCATGTTGTAGGGAAGATAGAAACAAAACTAATTAAAACTTGCATTGCCACGGATAGGTGTTTGAATGATGGTCCCACTCAGCGGACCTTAACTTTGGAAATGGGGAACATATGGGTCAACTTGTCAAGGAAGTGGCTGATGACTGATAGAGTTATAAAGTGCAGGAAAACACACCCGCACATGCTCGCACACACACACACACACACACACACACACACACACACACACACACACACACACACACACACACACACACGCATCCCAACCAGGAACTGAATTGAGGAATCAAGCACTGTGAAGCAGCAATGCCAACTGCTGTGCCACTGTTCTGCATTGTAAAAAAAAAAAAAGTGTCTTTGGTGCAGAAGGGTGTGTGTTCTATTCTAATACCAAGCACATTGATAGCTGACACTGCAATGCAGCATAAGAGGCATGCTGCATAATGCTCAGAACAACAAAAAATAAATTAAAAAAATACAAAAAGCACGGAGGATGGATGGAGGGAGGGAGTGGCTACCGCAGCAGTGGCCATTCAAACATCTACTGTTATGGTAACATCAACTTACACAACTGTAGTATGTTCATCATATTGTTGCAGTAGCCTTAGCTATATGGGTCGACTACCTTAGCTAACTACATTTGGGAGGCAGGAGGAGAAAAGTTCATGAGCTCCTGGAGAATGGTTCAAACAAAGCTTAATCTGGACTTGGAGAAGTAATTGAGCTTATAGTGATGTGTGAAAATATGTGCAGAGGACCAAATAGCAGCACAGAATACTTCTAGAATCCAACCTTTTCTAGAAAGCCATAGATGAAACCAAGGCCCTAGTAGAGTAGGCCTTGACCCTGAATGGAATAGTTTTGTTTTGGTGATTATAATAGCCTTAGACAACCATTTGGAAATAGCTTGTTTTGACACAAGTTGTCCCTTCTTACCATCACAAGGAATGAACAATTGATCCAACTCATCCAAAGATGTGAAAGTTTTAGTTCTGCCAATTAGTACCTGAGTTGTCCGTGGATATCCAAGGTATGGAGTATCCTTTCCCCTCATTTTTTCATTTAGGAAAGAAACTGGAGAGATGGATAGTTCGGCATAAAGTAAACTTAAATACCACTGTCGGCATAAAAGAAAAGTTACTTCTCAAAGAAACCCTGTCCCTACAGAAAATGAGATGTTTATTGACAACCAGTTAATTCTTAAAAAAACTGATATGGTGTGTGAGAGATGTATTTACAAAATGTCACTGGAGGAAGGCAAACCTGTCAGATAAAAGCACTCCTAATATTAATAAGGTTGTCAGTAGTACACACACTGCATCCATCACACACAATTCAAGACAGACATAGAGACCCAAATATGCTGAGGCACTTAAATGTAATCTTCCTAAAACATAAAGACTTCCTAGATGAAGTACATATAGCAAATACCCTCAGCAGCCCCAGATGCACTCTTTCAAAACAACAACCATATGAATACATACAGCCACATCTCATGAAGCCTCTACTTCTAAGCTCATAAGGCAATCCACCACACAGTCCAACATTCTGGTCATTGGAGGCTCTACTGTCAGACATACTGATGTCCCTCTCACCCCCTCACTGGGCTGAGTAAGGACAAAGTCAAGGTCAGTTACTTATTGGGTCAGGACCCACCACATTATGCACACACTCAGGTAACTGGACCACAAGTATCAGTATGAATTAGTCATAGTCCATGTGGGTATAAATGACCTGAGATGTACCTCCCTAAACTATATTTTATTTTTTTATTTTTATTTTGCATTTGTTGACTGGGCTAGTCCAACTGGATATATGTCCATTTTCAGCAGAGGCCCGAGTAGAAAAGCTCCAACCATAGACATAAAATGTACATTTGATTTATACATGAAAGATATATATAGTGAATTCACTTGAATAATGCACTAGACTAAACATATACAATGACATAAAGTCTAACATGTTAAAGCATACACAGTTCATGAAGAGATATATGAATAGAATATATGAAGAGAGACATCATGGACCTCTCGGAATATGTATCAGAGGGTAGTATGAGCATAGCCCTGAAAAGCATTTCACCTTCTCCAGGGATGATGCCACAAACAAAAGATGGCTGACTTTAATAATTGGTTTAGTTTCTGGTGTCATTCTAAAGTAATGCAATATATGTCAGCATGGAAAGAGATGGTCAGCAGACCACACTGATTTGTCAGGGATGGTCTGCACCTCTCCCCTCTCCCCGCTAGGCTTTTTAATATTACCTAAATCACTGTCCTCCCCATAGTGCCTTTTTAGACAAAGCCAAACAGAAAATACTTCCGACGTAGCAAATCAAAACCAAGAAAATTTAAAGGTGTTACTGCTCAGTTCTAAACAAACTCCATTCCCTAGATGCAGTGGCGGCTAGTTACTTCAAATCATAGGGGGGGCTGCAGGAGACAGCTGAATGGGTGGGGTCAAGGGGAGGGGGGTGGTCAACCAGAAAGGGGAGGAGCTATGCACAAAACCACAAAAAACTAACTTTAATTAAATATGCTGCCCTGGGTGGCAAACCATCATTATAAAAGTCCAATCAAGACAAAAATAAGTGTAGAAGAATAAAAATATTTCAATGCATTGGCTGCATGACAGCTTACTTAATATCTAGATGGAAACAAAAGGTTGTGAGGCATGAAAAAATAAATTACTTTTTAAATACATTACTGGAATGCCAGTCAAAATCACGTATAAGAAAAACCAGAAGCACTCAACTCAAACTACTTCTCCTTGCACTGCAGTTCTAATTATAATATATTCAGCTTTATTAAAGTACTAAGTAACATGCTGAAAGTAGAAATCTATGTGATGCCCCCACTTGTAAAACTGTTTCTTATCCAAAAAAGACCTGCTGCCTGACAACTTGTTTCATGGGGAAAACATGATAAAAGTAAAAAATGAAAAGCAAACAAGAAACAAGCTCAAGATACATTGCTTAAAGGATTACTGTACAGGTTATGGACCACACATGATTGGCATTCTGTTTAGTTTACGGGTAAAGTCTGTAGAGATGACTGGAAGTCTCCAACAAGTGTAATGAGCTTTTTAAAATAATGGAATCCTGTCCTTTAATACCCAAGGCTTATACATTATCTAGTCAAGTATTCTCTGCATGGCAACAACAGAAAGGCTTTCAATGTTGGCAATTCTTTAACAGTATGCTTATTAAAGCTTACTTGCATCTTATGATCGCAGACAAGCTTACCTTATGGTCATTAAAGCATTGCTACTTAAACACAGAGCAACAGGCACTTTGAGTAATAAGCATAAATCTGAGTAATAAGCGTAAATCAACAGTACAAAAATATGACAGAAACCAGACCATTCTGCAAAATCAAGGACAGATGAAAAGCCACTGTAGTACTTATGCAGTGTGTCCTCCCCATCCAAGGTAGATACAACTACTCCTTGCCTTGCTTGGACACATCCAGAGTCACTACATGGGGGAGTGGGGTGCAACAAGCATGTCACAATTTGAAATTTCCCTGGCTGACTGTGATGGCCCTGACACATTTGTCATACCTCTCAACCTCAAGAGCAAGAAATCTGGACAAAGCCATACACAGAAGTGGGACAAAGGCCCAAAATAAGGACAATTTTTAAATATTGCTCTAATAAACTTAGAAAGATAATAGAATAGGTCTTGCATTAGTATGAATTTTCTGAAGGGTATAAAATCTGAAACTCAAATGTCTGTCATTTTCTAACTTCAGTCTTTAGTGATTTGTCACTAATTTGCCAAAAACACAACTTTATGAAAAATGGACCAAAAATGTGATGCAAAAATATAAAATAGACACACAATGCAGCTGCTACCTGCCAAAGAAGGGACACTTTAATATTAGTACTGCTACCTTGAGCAGCTGACAAAATAAAAGAATCTACATGCATTTCAAGTAATCTATAACTTTGATTATTACAGTTATTTCTTAATTGTAAACCCTCCATGTTTTCTTCCAAAATTGCTATTTTGCGGAGGGATTATTAGGGAAGAGCAACATTTTGAGCCAAACATTGGGGACAGTTGAGAGGTTGGCTATGCCTAATTCTATAAAGCAATTTATTTGCATGTACCTCTCAACCTGTTAATGCAGTAAATCTGAACAAGGCCAAATATATTGGGGGCACATATAAACAGTACTAAAAATTGCTCTTGTATAAATTGATACAGTTGATAGAACAGCTCTTACTTTAACATGCATTTTTCTGAAGGTTATGAAGTCTGAAACTTATTATTTAGTGACTTAATTCCTAAATGATTTGCCAGAAAACTACAAATTTTATGAAGAACAAACCAAAAATAAGAAGCAAAAATCTATTCATTCTTTGAAAATCTGGACAGTCGGGAGGTATAGTTCAGCTGGGCCTGTCTGAGTTTGCTGCCCTTTCCCCCTGACAAAATAATGGTTGAATGGAGCCTCTGCAGCCATTCCAATGAACCATTACTTGGCTATTTCACTCCATTTACCATAAACACTAATGTGCATACTGCTTTACTTCTATGATGAGTTGGACTTCATTTGAAAGTTTTATTTTGTATTTTACAGCACAAACACTAAGTCATCTGTTAAACAAAGCAATGCAGTCTCACAATGAAAACTTAGCATTAAAACTTCTCTGCCCTTGAAACTCACATTCATTGAAACAGCATTGAAACCCACATTCAAAGAAAATACATTTTGCCAGTGGCAGATAAAGATTAATTTTGGGCTGTTTTCAAATCATAGGCCCCTTGCATATGAAACATACATGTGCTCTTTCATGCACCTTCCTCATTGTACTAAAATTATATTCCTTGTACAATACAGTACACTTGTTAGAGGGTGTTTTAAATTTGTTTTGAACATTTTTCCAGTAAGCAATGAAACAAACCATATGCACCCATAATGGCAAAACTGCCCAGTTGAGAACATTTATCATAAAAAAGTCTACTCAGACTTCCACAGTCCACCATTATTAGTAATTATACACAATTCTACAGTCCACCATTATTAGTAAATATGCACAATTCCACAGTCCACCATTATTAGTAAATATGCACAATTCTACAGTCCACCATTATCAGTAAATATGCACAATTCTACAGTCCACCTTTATCAGTAAATATGCACAATTCTACAGTCCATTATCAGTAAATATGCACAATCTCTGAAGTAAGTCATCTAAATAATTCCACATTAAAGAAATCTGTAACTAATGAAGCGGTTGCTGCTAGCAATCACCTTTATATTTCATGGTTTCATCGAAAAATAAAGTGTCTGTTGCCCCTCAGGAATAAATTGCCTATATTACATTAAAAAATGATAAGCTAGTAATAATATTGCAAGCGGAAATGGATGGCAAACTGATAACAGACTCATAGTTAGTATCTTCACCAAGGAGAACATTCTCAGTACGGCAGCATCCACCCCTTGTGGGAGTAGAACCCACAGCCTTCTGCATCAAAAGCAAGTACACAACCTGTAAAGCAAGTACACAACCTGTTGTGCTATAGTATTAACTAGGCAAAGCACTAAACTTCTATTCCCCTGCAGCTCTCAGCTCCTTGTAAAATCTACTCAATACTCAACTGCATCTCAACTTCGCAGCTCAAGAAAACTGGAAAAAGCCAAAATGTATTGGGGTCAAAAGCCCAAAAACCAGGGACACATTAAACATTGCTTGTATAATCTTGGAAAGCTGCTAGAATAAAATGTTGTGTTGCCACCATACATTTTACTGCCAAGGTCCCTGAGCAAAAACAGTCAGAGTAACATACCACTACGCCACATCAGCTGCTTTGTAAAAGAGAGGAAGACTGAAACTTAAATGGCTATCATTTAGTGAATTCAGTTCTCACCATAGCTGTCAACCTCTTAGTACAAAACACCTGGACAAACTCAGTAATGAGGGAATACAGCCCGCAGACATATTCAGTGAATTCAGTTCTTGCCATAGCTGTCAACCTTAGCACAAAAACCTGGACGAAGCCAATAATGGGGGAATACAGTCCCAAAAATAGGGACAAATTTAAAAATATTCATCTTATAAACTTAGAAAATTGCTAGAAAAAAAGGTTGTGCTGTGGTTGAAATTCAAATGCCGGTCAATTTTACTGCTGACAGAACAAAAACAATTTTCAGCAGAGACCCAGGGATTAATACTGCAGACACGTCTTTGTAAAATATGACAGGGCACCAGAGCAAATCCACACAAAAACAGGGAGAAGATGCAGACTCCACACAGAAGGCACCCCAACCAAGAATCAAACCAGAAAACCTATAGCTGTGAGGCAACAATACTACCACTGCACCATCAAATATGCAAGTTATTAAACATTCAGAAACGTGAAGTCTGAAATTCAAATGCCTGTAAATTTTACTGTGGACAGAACAAAAACAATTTTCAGCAGAGACGCAGGGATTAATACTGCAGACACGTCTTTGTAAAATGGCAGGGCACCAGAGCAAATCCACACAAACACAGGGAGGAGATGCAGTTTGGCTTTGTCAAGGGAAGATCATGCCTTTTGAACTTGGTCGACTTCTTCGAAACAGTCACCAAGGCCATTGATGAGGGAAAGGCAGTCCATACAGCCTACCTTGACCTTGCAAAGGCTTTTGACACAATACCCCACTCGGGTATTGTAGAAAAACTTACCAGCTTAAATGTAAACCCATATGTCACAAGATGGGTTGCAAACTGGCTTAAGGACAGAACCCACAGGGTTAGAGTTGCTGGCGCTGTGTCAGACTCCAAGCCGGTCACAAGTGGTGTCCCACAGGGCTCGGTCCTTGGCCCCTATTGTTTGGCATCTACTTCTCAGAAGTACAGGCCAACATAGGAGGACTTTGGCTGACAAAGTTTGCAGATGACTGCAAACTGGGCGCCATAGTGGAAAGTGCATCAGACACGGATATCCTTCAGAAGGGACTCACGGAAACAGATAGCTGGTGCCAGAGCCATGGCCTGAAGTTAAACGCCAAAAAATGTATAGTCATATCCTTCGGGAAAAACAAGGTAACCCCAAGCTACCATATAGGTGGCAATCCACTAACCACAGAAGAGGTTATCAGGGACCTGGGGACCCAGGTTGACAGTGGCCTTTTCTTTTGACACTCACATTGCTAAAGTGGTTAGAAAGACCTTCTACATTGCCCACCTGATCATGAAGGGATTCACATCCAGATCTAGTGAGGTCATTGTTCCCCTGTACTCTTCACTTATCAGACCAATGATCGAGTACAATGCCCCATTCGGGATGTATCTCACCCGACATCTGCAGCAATTGGAGAGACCCCCAAAGTTCCTCACCAAAAGGATAAAGGGACTCCAAAATCTGTCATATGCTGCCAGATTGAAGAAACTCCAGCTCTATTCAGTCGCATACCGTCTGCTCAGAGGTGACATGTGCCTGACATACAAGGCCATGTCCAACCCGGAATTAATGGACATGCTCCACCTCAAAAATCCAAATCCACCAAAACCACTAGAGCAAGCAACTTAAACCTTAGCACGGATATAAATAGGGCGTGCTGGAGGGATAGATTTATCACTCAGAGACTCCCTATGCTGTGGAATAAAATCCCGGTCCATGTGAGACAGAGCACCTCGCTGACTCTGTTCAAGAGAAATCTAGACCTGTGGATGGGAGATCGTAGGTTTACCCCGGGAATCATCTCTGTGTCACTGCTGGACAGAGGCACAACAAACTAATGGGCACAGTATTTTTTCATATAAGGGGTGGCGTAAGCCACAAAAATTTGGCTAGGCTTATAAATGCCTTAGGGCAGATAGCCTAGTATAAACCTATGAACCTATGAACCTATGAACAGGGTCACAACATGCTTTACTTGGTCAGTAGAATGCACTGTTGCTACATTTTTTCTGTTCCACATGTAACACTATTTTTACCATTTAAGACAACAAGCCTGTGGTTTACAGTAATATTTACAAATGACAAATTTTATCTGGCTAGGCTGGCAGCCTTCACCTATCTTCACCCTATCTTCACAACCCTGTTGGGACGTACCTAACAAGGCATTTCAAACAACTGGAACATCCACAGAGTTTCCTCACTAAAAGAATATCAGGAGTAAGTAACATGTCGTATGCAAGCCACCTCAAGTCCCTATCCCTGTATGCTGTCTCCTGCCTGACATACAAGGCATTGTCAGACTCCACTCTGAGGGACCTCCTGCATATCCACAAAACAGCACCAGAACTGCCCATTTTAAAGATGTAAACCTTGTCTGCGATATAAATAGGAGCTGCTGTATAGAGAGGTATGTGTCTCAGAGACTAGCCCTTCTCTGGAGCAGGCTCCCAATCAGTTTTCCTCCCTAATCCAATTCAAGTGTAGTTTGGACAATTGGATGGGGAACAGGAAATTCATTCATAGTTTGGCACCTATGTCTCTAATGGACACATGCAGCCTGTAAATGGTTCATCTCACAGGCCCATGCTTGTAAATGTTTCTTCTCCCAATAAGGGTACCAAAACTTGTCAGAAATTTGGGATGCATGGCTAGGCTTAAAAAGGCCTTGTGGTCATTAGTCTAGTAAACACCTATGAACATATCAGACATCTTTTTGGAACCCCTTGCCATTTCTTCTTAAATGTCTGTTTATCTGAATTTTGTTGAGACTGTTTATTCTTTTTTTGCCAAAATTTAATAAGGAGATAGAAAATTTATTGAACAATTGGGAAAAGTTGGGATGAAAAATGTTAAGACAATCCCTGGATCAGAGTGCCTCTTTCATCACACTTTTGGATTACCTCTGCAGCAGAGGGGCCAAACACTAAATCACTATCCAAGGGAGAAATTAAAATCTCATTTCTAAAATTACCTGGGTGGTTCTGAGAATGCATCCATGCAAACTTCCTCATAACAGTACCATTGGGCATAGCCCTGGAATAAGGAGCAACAGAGTCATATACATACGCTGTAAAAAAAAAAAAGATGAGTGGTGACCCCGTGCCATAGAAGAAACTAAATTATTTAAAGCAGATTTTCCTTTACAGGAAGAAACTGCAGATAAAACATTCGTCATACTTTCACAATTTAGCTGAACAAACTAACATATGAGCCTGAAAATTCAAAATTCTGAAAATCGAAGTACTTTTCCCCATACCTATATAATTTTCCCATCCTTGTCAGAAAGAGTAGGCTTGGAATTAACTAAGTGTTTAGCAATAGTGAGATCAACTACAGCTATAGCTACTGGTTCAGGTTTGGGAATAATGTAGAAACGTTTTAAAGGCTAAGTAACTTTATATGTCCTATCTGCCTTTTTAGAGCAGATGGCTGACTATCAGAAAAATAGTAGGCAGTAAGGCACACATTCTCTAAAGAAGACTGGATAAGAGGAATGGGGTATAGGTTCTGGAAAATCTTTTGTAACAATTCATAGTATTTGATGACTGACTGAGAAACCTCAGTTTTCTCCCTCTGAAACATTGGCATGTTCTAGCAATAGTCTCAGAGAAAGAGAAGCCCCACAGGGAGAATCAGAAACTGAGCTGTCCTTTGAGTCTGAATTAGAAATCTGAGAGAAAAAAAACTGTATCCATCCCTGATCTTCCTGTTCAGATTCAGCATCTTGAATAGCTTCAGGAAAAGAGGAATCTTTGCTTTTATCACAAATTACTGGTAGTTCAATAGCCTGAAATAAACTCTGAGCCAGGCCCATTAAAATATTCCTATCCAAAGAAGTTTGAGTAGCTCTTGAATTCTAATACTAATGATCATCGTATAAGAATGAAAAAATGTTTGGTGCCAACGGACACATTAAACATTGCTTGTATAATCTTGAAAGCTGCTAGAATAAAATGTTGTGTTGCCACCATACATTTTACTGCCAAGGTCCCTGAGCAAAACAGTCAGAGTAACATACCACTCACATCACATCAGCTGCTTTGTAAAAGAGAGGAAGACTGAAACTTAAATGGCTATCATTTAGTGAATTCAGTTCTCACCATAGCTGTCAACCTCTTAGTACAAAAACACCTGGACAAACTCAGTAATGAGGGAATACAGCCCGCAGACATATTCAGTGAATTCAGTTCTTGCCATAGCTGTCAACCTTAGCACAAAAACCTGGACGAAGCCAATAATGGGGGAATACAGTCCCAAAAATAGGGACAAATTTAAAAATATTCATCTTATAAACTTAGAAAATTGCTAGAAAAAAAGGTTGTGCTGTGGTTGAAATTCAAATGCCGGTCAATTTTACTGCTGACAGAACAAAAACAATTTTCAGCAGAGACCCAGGGATTAATACTGCAGACACGTCTTTGTAAAATATGACAGGGCACCAGAGCAAATCCACACAAAAACAGGGAGAAGATGCAGACTCCACACAGAAGGCACCCCAACCAAGAATCAAACCAGAAAACCTATAGCTGTGAGGCAACAATACTACCACTGCACCATCAAATATGCAAGTTATTAAACATTCAGAAACGTGAAGTCTGAAATTCAAATGCCTGTAAATTTTACTGTGGACAGAACAAAAACAATTTTCAGCAGAGACGCAGGGATTAATACTGCAGACACGTCTTTGTAAAATGGCAGGGCACCAGAGCAAATCCACACAAACA
Organism: Protopterus annectens; assembly: GCF_019279795.1. Classification (NCBI taxonomy): domain Eukaryota; kingdom Metazoa; phylum Chordata; order Ceratodontiformes; family Protopteridae; genus Protopterus; species Protopterus annectens. The sequence continues at coordinate 1,263,523,492 of NC_056744.1, forward strand.
CAGGGAGGAGATGCAGTTTGGCTTTGTCAAGGGAAGATCATGCCTTTTGAACTTGGTCGACTTCTTCGAAACAGTCACCAAGGCCATTGATGAGGGAAAGGCAGTCCATACAGCCTACCTTGACCTTGCAAAGTTTTTGACACAATACCCCACTCGGTATTGTAGAAAACTTACCAGCTTAAATGTAAACCCATATGTCACAAGATGGGTTGCAAACTGGCTTAAGGACAGAACCCACAGGGTTAGAGTTGCTGGCGCTGTGTCAGACTCCAAGCCGGTCACAAGTGGTGTCCCACAGGGCTCGGTCCTTGGCCCCTATTGTTTGGCATCTACTTCTCAGAAGTACAGGCCAACATAGGAGGACTTTGGCTGACAAAGTTTGCAGATGACTGCAAACTGGGCCATAGTGGAAAGTGCATCAGACACGGATATCCTTCAGAAGGGACTCACGGAACAGATAGCTGGTGCCAGAGCCATGGCCTGAAGTTAAACGCCAGCAAATGTATAGTCATATCCTTCGGGTAAAACAAGGTAACCCTAAGCTACCATATAGGTGGCAATCCACTAACCACAGAAGAGGTTATCAGGGACCTGGGGACCCAGGTTGACAGTGGCCTTTTCTTTTGACACTCACATTGCTAAAGTGGTTAGAAAGACCTTCTACATTGCCCACCTGATCATGAAGGGATTCACATCCAGATCTAGTGAGGTCATTGTTCCCCTGTACTCTTCACTTATCAGACCAATGATCGAGTACAATGCCCCATTCGGGATGTATCTCACCCGACATCTGCAGCAATTGGAGAGACCCCAAAAGTTCCTCACCAAAAGGATAAGGACTCCAAAATCTGTCATATGCTGCCAGATTGAAGAAACTCCAGCTCTATTCAGTCGCATACCGTCTGCTCAGAGGTGACATGTGCCTGACATACAAGGCCATGTCCAACCCGGAATTAATGGACATGCTCCACCTCAAAAATCCAAATCCACCAAAACCACTAGAGCAAGTAACTTAAACCTTAGCACGGATATAAATAGGACGTGCTGGAGGGATAGATTTATCACTCAGAGACTCCCTATGCTGTGGAATAAAATCCCGGTCCATGTGAGACAGAGCACCTCGCTGACTCTGTTCAAGAGAAATCTAGACCTGTGGATGGGAGATCGTAGGTTTACCCTGGGAATCATCTCTGTGTCACTGCTGGACAGAGGCACAACAAACTAATGGGCACAGTATTTTTTCATATAAGGGGTGGCGTAAGCCACAAAAATTTGGGCTAGGCTTATAAATGCCTTAGGGCAGATAGCCTAGTATAAACCTATGAACCTATGAACCTATGAACAGGGTCACAACATGCTTTACTTGGTCAGTAGAATGCACTGTTGTTACATTTTTTCTGTTCCACATGTAACACTATTTTGACCATTTAAGACAACAAGCCTGTGGCTTACAGTAATATTTACAAATGACAAATTTTATCTGGCTAGGCTGGCAGCCTTCACCTATCTTCACCCTATCTTCACAACCCTGTTGGGACGTACCTAACAAGGCATTTCAAACAACTGGAACATCCACAGAGTTTCCTCACTAAAAGAATATTGGGAGTAAGTAACATGTCGTATGCAAGCCACCTCAAGTCCCTATCCCTGTATGCTGTCTCCTGCCTGACATACAGGGCATTGTCAGACTCCACTCTGATGGACCTCCTGCATATCCACAAAACAGCACCAGAACTGCCCATTTTAAAGATGTAAACCTTGTCTGCGATATAAATAGGAGCTGCTGTATAGAGAGGTATGTGTCTCAGAGACTAGCCCTTCTCTGGAGCAGGCTCCCAATCAGTTTTCCTCCCTAACCCAATTTAAGTGTAGTTTGGACAATTGGATGGGGAACAGGAAATTCATTCATAGTTTGCACCTATGTCTCTAATGGACACATGTAGCCTGTAAATGGTTCATCTCACAGGCCCATGCTTGTAAATGTTTCTTCTCCCAATAAGGGTACCAAAACTTGTCAGAAATTTGGGATGCATGGCTAGGCTTAAAAAGGCCTTGTGGTCATTAGTCTAGTAAACACCTATGAACATATCAGACATCTTTTTGGAACCCCTTGCCATTTCTTCTTAAATATCTGTTTATCTGAATTTTGTTGAGACTGTTGATTCTTTTTTTGCCAAAATTTAATAAGGAGATAGAAAATTTATTGAACAATTGGGAAAAGTTGGGATGAAAAATGTTAAGACAATCCCTGGATCAGAGTGCCTCTTTCATCACACTTTTGGATTACCTCTGCAGCAGAGGGACCAAACACTAAATCACTATCCAAGGGAGAAATTAAAATCTCATTTCTAAAATCACCTGTGTGGTTCTGAGAATGCATCCATGCAAACTTCCTCATAACAGTACCATTGGGCATAGCCCTGGAATAAGGAGCAACAGAGTCATATACATACACTGTAAAAAAAAAAGATGAGTGGTGACCCCGTGCCATAGAAGAAACTAAATTATTTAAAGCAGATTTTCCTTTACAAGAAGAAACTGCAGATAAAACATTCGTCATACTTTCACAATTTAGCTGAACAAACTTTAACATATGAGCCTGAAAATTCAAAATTCTGAAAATCGAAGTACTTTTCCCCTTACCTATATAATTTTCCCATCCTTGTCAGAAAGAGTAGGCTTGGAATTAACTAAGTGTTTAGCAATAGTGAGATCAACTACAGCTATAGCTACTGGTTCATGTTTGGGAATAATGTAGAAACGTTTAAAAGGCTAAGTAACTTTATATGTCCTATCTGCCATTTTAGAGCAGATGGCTGACTATCAGAAAAATAGTAGGCAATAAGGCACACATTCTCTAAAGAAGACTGGACAAGAGGAATGGGGTATAGGTTCTGGAAAATCTTTTGTAACAATTCATAGGATTTGCTGACTGACTGAGTAACCTCAGTTTTCTCCCTCTGAAACATTGGCATGTTCTAGCAATAGTCTCAGAGAAAGAGAAGCCCTACAGGGAGAATCAGAAACTGAGCTGTCCTTTGTGTCAGAATTATAAATCTGACGGAAAAAAAACTGTATCCATCCCTGATCTTCCTGTTCAGATTCAGCATCTTGAATAGCTTCAGGAAAAGAGGAATCTCTGCTTTTATCACAAATTACTGGTAGTTCAATAGCCTGAAATAAACTCGGAGCCAGGCCCATTAAAATATTCCTATCCAAAAAAGTTTGAGAAGGAGTAGATACATGCTTCGTTTTCTGGGGGGGGGGTTGATAGTATAAATGAGTCCAGTCGTATTATTAATGACAGAAGCTGCTTCTCCAGGATGGGCACAGCATTCTGACACAACAGGGAAACCTTCTCTGTTCCTTCTCCCAGGACTGCCAAGAGTAACTCTCCTTTTGCCCACTGAGGGGACACCAAGAGTCGCAGAGGATGTGGCTAACCACAGTCTATAACAGCTGTACAAGCTAAACCAGAGGGATCCAGGGTAAAAGATGAGTGGTCTAAGGTACAACAAATGACCACATCCGAGTCACTCACCTGCAGCTGAAGCAAATTACTAGCCGGATGTGGTGGCAAACGCTGTTTAACTGTTTCTTTTTGTGTCTGGAACAAGAACCAACCATTGGACTCGTAGTCTGTTCCATGGCTAAGCTGAAAATGGTGACTATGTCCAAGAGAATAGCAGCAGGAATTGCAGGTGAACACTACTGATCAACAAAAGTTACTTCTTTGACAGAAAAAAAAAAACAAGTAAAAAGTACTTCTTTGCCTGCTCCACAGAAGAAAAATAAGCACAATTTCTTCAAAGAAAAAATGCTTTCAATTACTTTACAGTACTTTTAAACTGACAGAAAAAAACAAAGCAAATGCCCTGTTTAAAAGTATGTTACATTCTCGAGACAGTCTGTTGAAATACAACAGTTCTAGCTTTAAAGTAACCTTTCTGAAGAGGAAAGTAATAAAATATCACCAAATATAAGAAAATGGGAGCTTTTCTCCCCAAATGGAATGTATCTGTCCAGCAAAGGAAAGCTCAAGCCGACAGCCAATCCTTGAAAGCCTCAGAGGAGCATACCCCTTGGCAGCAGTAAAGCTGTAAAGCTCTGAAGGGCTTCACATTTAGACTTGCTTTTAGTAAGCTCAACTTGAGCTGACTGACAATTTGGACATAGGTTCATAGGTTCATACTAGGCTATCTGCCCTAGGGCATTTACAAGCCTAGCCAGTGTCTGTTTGGCTTTCGCCACCCATTTTAAATGAATTTTGCTATGCCCTTTTTCGAGGTTATTATACTGTGCCTCTGTCTAACAGTGACACAGAAGTGATTCCCGGAGTAAATCTAGGATCTCCCACCCACTCATCAAGATTCCTCTTGAAGAGAGTCAATGAGGGACTCTGCCTAACCTGGACTGGGATTTTATTCCAGAGTGAAGGGAGCCTCTGGGTTATGAATCTGTCCCTCCAGCATGTCCTATATATTTCAGTGCTGAGGTTCAAGTCTCTCAAGCGTGTAGCTCAATGGGATTTGGATTTTCTGAGGTGCAGCATGTCCATTAATTCCTGGTTGGACATGGTTTTATACATCAGGCTTAGATTGCCTCTAAGTAGGCAGTATGCCACTGAGTAGAGCTGGAGTTTCTTTAACCGGGCAGCATATGGTATCTGTTTGAGCCCTTTGATCCTCTTGGTGAGGTACTTTTGGGGTCTTTCCAGTTGCTGCAGGTGTCTGGTAAGGTACATCCCAAAAGGGGCATTGTACTCAATTATGGGCCTGATGAGGGATGAGTAAAGAGGCACGATGACCTCCCCTGATCTAGATGTGAATCCCTTTATGATTAGGTGGGCTGTATAAAATGTTATTCTAACCACTTTGGCCACGTGGATGTCGAATGAGAGATTGCTATCAACTTGGGTCCCCAGGTCCCTAATTAAATCTTCCGTACTTAATGGATTACCATCTATGTGGTAATTTGTGGGCACTTTGTTTTTGTCGAAGGGGATGACTATACACTTTTTGGCATTTAGCTTGAGGCCATGGCTCTGGCACCAGTTGTCTGTTTCTATGTGGCCCTTTTGTAGGATGCTTGTGTCGGCTGGGGAGTCAATTATGGCACCCAGTTTGCAGTCATCTGCGAACTTGGTCAGCCACAGTCCTTCCATGTTGGCCTGTATCTCCGAGAAATATATACCGAACAAGAGAGGTCCCAGGACTGAGCCTTGTGGGATGCCACTTGGTTTGGAGTCTGACATGGCTCCAGCAATTCTAACCACGTGGGTTCTGTCCTTGAGCCAGTTTGCAACCCATCTAGTGACATAGGGGTTTATATTTAAGCTGGTGAGCTTATCCATAATGCCAGAGTGGGGTATTGTATCGAAGGCTTTTGCGAGGTCCAAGTAGGCTGTGTGGACCACGTTCCCCTCGTCAATGGCCTTGGTAACTGTTTCAAAGAAATCAACCAGGTTTAAGAGGCAGGATCTGCCCTTAACAAAGCCAAATTGAGTAGGATCCAGTGTCTGTAGGTCCCCAATATCTTTATTTATGAGGTCCATGATGATCCTTTTCATAGCTTTGCAGACCAAGCTAGTCTGGCTTATGGGGCGATAGTTTCCAGGATCCATTGAGGCACCACCTTTCTGGAGAGGGACCACTGTTGCTGTATGCCACTCTTTGGGTACATATCCTGTAGTAAGGCTGAGATTGAACAGCAGTTTTATGTTTGGGTTTAGTTCTTCTTGGAGTTCATGTAGGACGCAGCCCGGGACACCATCTGGTCCTATTGATGCTGTGTTTTTTGCTTTGGAGAGGGCGTCTCTTACCTGAGCATCTGAGATGTCAGGAGGGCAGCACTCTGCTGGGATAGATATTTGCCCTTTTGGTGGGGAAGGGGGGGAGAAGTTTGCGCTGAACCTGTCAGCTAGGATGTTGGCAATGTCTGTGGGTTCTGTGTATTTTTTGTCATTTTGGACTAATTCTGAGCATATCTGGGAATTCCTACCCAAGTTCCTAACATAACTAAAGAAAGCCTTGTGATTATCCTTAGTGTCCTGTGCAATTTTTCTCTCGAAGCTGGCCTTAGATGATTTTATGAGTGCCCGTAGTTTTTTGCTAATACTGATCAGAGATGCCTTCCCTTTTTGGGATTTTGCTCTATCATGTAGTAGCTTCCTCCTTCTATTGTATATTTTGTTTATGGCTGGGGTCCACCAGACAGGACGCCTGCCTTTGGAAGATTGGGTCTTGGTTTTGTTTGGGATTGCATGACCCATCCATTCCTGAAGGTGTTCATAGAATGCGTTTATAAAGGATTCTGCGGTCTGGGCCGTATTTTCCACAGGCCCGGGGGCTTTGAAGGATTCCACCTCGGTTTTGAGGAGTGTGAAATTTGCTTTAGAGAAGTTTTTCACTGTGGTTTTCTGGGCAGGGGCTGGGGTCGGGATGTGAATATCTAGTGAGATTAGTTTATGGTCTGATCTTACCAGTGAGGGATACACTTCTGGTCTGGAGCATAGAGTCCCCATGTGTGTGATGATCAGGTCAAGTATGTTTTCCCCTCTTGTGGGAGTGGTAACAAGTTGCTCCATAGCATTTGAGTTTATAAATTCTAGGAACCTTTGGGTTAGGGTGTTGGAGCGAGAGTAATGCTCCCAGTCTATGTTTGGGTAGTTGAAGTCGCCTAATATAATAGTGTTTGGAGAGACCTTCATATTTTCCAGTGTTCTCAGGAAGGCCAAGTGGGGTTCCTGGGTTTGGGAGGGTGATCTGTAGCAGGCTATAAACTGGAAGGCAGTTTTACCCACTGTTAGTTGCACATGGATAGTCTCTGATGCTTCGTGCTGTGCCACCAACCTGGAGGTGTGGGTATCTTTGACGAATATTGATACTCCCCCTCCTTTTGTGGTTCGTTCCAAGTTTTGGGGCCGAAAAACATGGAATGAGGTATAACCTGGTAGTGCTGGGGTGCTCTCGGGAGCCTTGAACCAGGTTTCTGTTACTGCACAGATATCGATGTTCTCCATGCTAAGGAGAGTTTTGAGTGTGTGCATCTTGAGGTTTAGACTTCTGGCATTGAGTAGCACTACTCTTAGTTTCTTATCCCTTGTGATACCTATGGAGGTGGGTTTGTCTTTTGAGCCTTGCCTAAAAAAGGCACTATGGGGGTGGGAAGAGCCTTTGCAAATATCCGAAAGCCCAGGGGTGACAGGTGCAAGCTGTCCCTAGCGAAGCATCGTGGCTTGTCGAACATGTCATCCCAGGCTGACAGGCATTGATCCCTTTGAATGACACCAATACTTAAGCCAATTGTTGAAATTGATCATCTTGTCTTCATATTGTGGCATCATTCTTGGCGAGGGTAAGATGCTACTCAAGGTCAGGGTCATTCCGTCCTGGGCTACATGCTCAGAGAGCTCCTCTATGTCTCTTTTCATGTAACCCAGGGAAGTACGTCTCAGGTCATTCACACCAGCATGGACAATGACCGAGTCATATTTGTACTTGCCTTTGAGTGACCTGAGTGCTTGTGTTATGTGTCGGATCCTAGCGCCCGGCAGGCAGCTCACCGTGACCTTCTCCTTGTTCAGCCTGGTGAGCGGGACGTCAGTGTGCCTGACGATAGAGTCACCTATTACAAATGCATCAGGTGTGTTGTTTAGCCTTAAGGGCTGTGACTTTTCGGCACACTGGCTTTGTGAGCTATGTGTTCCACGTGTTTTGTTTTGGGGTAGCGGTTGCTTGGGTGTCTGCTTTGGAGGTCTCTGTTGCTTAGCCAGATTTTTATTTAGAGCCTCCAAGTATGTTTTTGTGTGTTTATGTATTTGGTTTGCTGTCCTGGTAGGTCTATGTGAGACTGGAATTGTAGTGAGTGTGGTTTCTTTCTCCTCCTGACTGGTTACGCCAGTACTGAGTTGAGAGAGCTTAGCCTCCAGTTTGGCTATATGGTTGCATCTCTCACATGTGTTGGAATTTGTTGGGAGGAGGAGAGGGTTGTCTGTGTACATGAGGCAGTTGTAACATTGCCTCAAGATTACCAGATTCACCAGCTGGACCAGAGAGGAGATTGACAACTGACCTTTGGACATGCTAGAATAGTATTGGGAATTCCTTTATAATTGAAAAAAGGGCCAATGGGGAACAAGGTACTCAAGGGGAGTTTGTGAGGGTGTAGTGCTTTTAATTTTTTAGTGATGACTTATATAATTGCTTTAGTGAGCAAGTGCCAGGCTTTAGAGTAGGAATAGGGTGTTTATTATGAGAACTAAATCAGTTCTAAGGGAAAAAGTGAAGAGCAGACTTTGTGGAGCTGAGAATGGTTTAAACCCAATTAAGTGGTGTTGCCGATGCTGCACTATGCACAAAATTGCGCAAAGCTGCGCCAAAGCGGGTTTTATACAGGGGGGGGACTTGAAAGAGCTAGAAATTGGCCCAAAACAGCCAACAGACTACCAGATTCTTGTGCTGGGAACACTCCTCCAGGGATAGGTAGGCTGCTCTAAGCTCCCCACTGCCACTGGTGAACAAAGAAGCCTCCCTTTATCCAAGAAAGGAAATGGGCAACACAGGAACTTTCCATAAGTCCAGAATACAGCAAAGCCTGTATTTGGACTACTGTAGGTCAGGAAAGATGGGAAACTAGGATAATTTTTTTTTTTCTTTTTTGCAACAAACAAAAGGAAAATGCAATAAATATGTAACACAGGCTAGCGCACTTGAGTGTGTAGCCTCAACAGGTAAATGCAACAAACAGGGCAAACTTTAAAAATGCAGGTGCAAAAACAACTTTAAACAGTTTAAAACAGTTCAAGAAGCAGAAATACTTGCAGTTTAGCTAGATCGGACAGTCGCCCAGGTAGTACATATGGAAGTTACCCTGAAGCTTTGAAAACTGTCCAGCTATTACATCCTTGGCAGAATATAACCTATATAGATTTGTAGGTGCATTCAAGGCTAATGATCACTAGGGCCTTTTGAAGCCTAGCTATGCATCCAAAGCCTGCCTTAGGTATAGGCCAACAAGGTGGCCGTCTAGGGTGCCAGTCTAGCAGGGGCGCTTTTCCAGTAAACTGGATGATGTATATAGACCAGGATGGGGGTACCAGGTGATGTGGGGGGCACTCTGGAACCCTTTTGCCCAGAGCACCACTTGACCTAAGGCCGACCCTGCATGCATCCCAAATCTCTCACAAGTTCTGGTACTCTTGATATGTGTAAGCAGGGGCTTGAGGAAATAAAACCATTTACAAACACGGGCTTAGGAGACTAACCATTTACAGGCTGCCTGTGTCCATAGCTGGCAAGCATATAACTAAGTCTGCGGTAGCATCAAGCAATATGATGTACATCATATTAAACAAAGAACTACTCTGGCAGAACTGCTGTTAAAGCAAACTCAGGTTTAAAAAAATCTGTGTTATTAATTAGTTAATACTAAGGGACTAAACATACAATTAGTTTGAAGAATTCCCCACTTCCATCAGATTACTAGTTCATGAGAGCTGATAATCAGCACTGGAAATGTTGCAAAGCAAACAGTTAAGGAAGAACACATTTTATGACAATAAGTAATTTGATTGTTTCAGAAGGAGTTGCATTGTGTCTTTGTGTATTTAGAGAAAGCATATGACAGGGTGCCTAGAGAGGAGTTGTGGTACTGTGTGAGGAGGTCGGGAGTGTCAGAGGAGTATGTAAGAGTGGTACAGGATATGTATGAGGGTAGTGTGACAGCGGTGAGGTCTGCAGTGGGAGTGACAGATGCGTTTAAGGTGGAGGTGGGATTACATCAAGGTTCAGCTCTGAGCCCTTTCTTATTTGTAATGGTGATGGACAGGTTGACAGATGAGATCAGATAGGAGTCCCCGTGGACTATGATGTTTGCAGATGACACTGTGATCTGCAGTGAGAGTAGGGAACAGGTGGAGGAGACCCTGGAGAGGTGGAGATATGCTCTAGAGAGAACAGGAATGAAGGTCAGCAGGACTAAGACAGAATATATGAGTGTGAATGAGAGGGAGGATAGAGGAATGGTGAGGATGCAGGGAGTAGAGGTGGCGAAGGTGGATGAGTTTAAATACTTGGGATCAACAGTTCAGAGTAATGGTGACTCTGGAAGAGAGGTGAAGAAGAGAGTACAGGCAGGATGGAGTGGGTGGAGAAGAGTGTCAGGAGTGATTTGTGACAGACGAGTACCAGTAAGACTGAAAGGGAAGGTCTACAAGAGGAAAGTGAGACCAGTTATGTTATATGGGTTGGAGACAGTGGCATTGACAAAAAGGCAGGAGTCAGAGCTTGACGTGGCAGAGTTGAAGATGTTAAAATTTGCACTGGGTGTGACGAGGATGGGCAGGATTAGGAATAAGTATATTAGAGGGTCAGCCCAGGTTGGAAGGTTTGGAGACAAAGCCAGAGAGGCAAGATTACATTGGTTTGGACATGTGCTGAGGAGGGATGCAGAATATATTGGGAAAAATATGTTAAGGATGAAGCTGCCAGATAACAGGAAAAGAGGAAGGCCTAAGATAAGGTTTATGGATGTGGTGAGAGAGGACATGCAGGTGGTTGGTGTGACAGAGCAAGATGCAGAGGACAGGAAGAAATGGAAACAGTTGATCTGCTGTGGTGACCCCTGACGGGAGCAGCCGAAAGAAGAAGAAGAAGTAATTTGATTGTTTTGAAGAAGAAAAAAGGTCAACTTTAAAATTCTGGTCTGGGACATAAAGTGCCAATTAAAGATACATATTGCTCATTCTAATTAACTGAGATTGTACGTCATAAAAGGGGATGACATTAAGCTGTACAAGAGGAATTACTGTCATCTTCAGAAACTGCAAAATATGTTTCTGCAATGGGAAACAACTGAAACAACAAAATAGTGACCAGCGCAATGATAAACCTTCACTGTCACAGCAATATCAAACATTCACTTGTGTTTGAAACAACTGAAACAAACCAGGACTTTGCAGAAAATTGACTGAAGTTAACCAAACAGGCTTTAGCTACAGTCTTCATACTTTGTTAGTTCCTCTAGGTGTCCGGGCTAGCTGTAACTCCAAACTCAGATGCTGCTATTCTCAGTGATATTCAGAGCAAGAAAACTTTCAAGCACGTGAATATAATCCGAGGGGGACACTTTATTAAAAAAATATCAGATATTTTGAATGCTCACATTTCATAATAGGGATCAGTACATGAAATCACGGTTACTGTGTAACTCATATGACACAAGTTTATTTAGTTCTAGTAGAGTTACTTACATGTATATAATAACATACAATGAATGTGAGTAAGCCAGGGTGTGTGGGGCTGTGTGTGTGTGTGTGTCAGCATGCACATGTGTGTGAGAGAGTGTATGCCTCTTTCAGCTAACTTTAACAGTAATACTCATTATATCTCCTTTGCAGATGTGATATTAGAGGCATCCATTATAGTACTTTTCACTGCCCACACTTCCTTAGTTGTGTAAGACTTCTGTCCCCAACTTGATTTGTGGTATATATGCCCATACTACTACCCTGTCTTGGGTGCAACCTATTTCTCCTACTTGGAAACATTCAAAAGTGTTAAACATTTTGGAATCAATTTCTTCATTTCAAAGTATTGCTCATTTCCTTATGCTCTCATAATCATCTCCACAGAAGTATCTAAGATAGTCCCCTTATCTCACAAAATACAGTCCAAAACTAAGAAATATAAGACACAAAGCTGACTGTAAAACCACTGAACGTTCTTTTATTGAGTTTAGCGCTTTCATCTGGCGTTCGCCACAAGACTTTTTCAGAATCATTAACACTATATAAACAACTCATTAAACATATAACTGCTCCTATCACATGTTTAAATCATGAAACCTCATTGGTTAAAACCCATCACTCAAATTTAAAACCTACATACTAATGAATATACATTACTAATTAAGACATACACATTAAAATAAAAAAATGTTGGAAAATGATTTACCAACTAATATGACTATCAAATCACTCTCCTAATCTATTGTACACTGTTCAATATTAAATATTAAATATTAAATGCATTTACAAAAATGCCATTACTATAATCTTTATCTATATACATAACAATGTTGGAACAGTGCCCACTTGTTGTATACTACAAATGAAAATCTGACTTAAGTTTTAAGTAGCTCGAAATAGACAGTGTATCATTTAATCCATAATTATTGGTAGCATTACATCTCAATTGCCAGAGTAAAACAAAAATATATCGATACCTCCTGGGGTAAGGTACCTGTATGACCAAACAAGTAAACAGCATGCATGTCGTAATTGCAATCACTGTTCTTTTATTTCGAAGAATGTTAGGTTTGAACATCCGGACACTAAGAAGGTTTATGAGTTCAACCATTATGCAGATTGCAGGACTCGAAACCTGGTATACCTAGCGGTATGCCAAACATGCACTATGTTCTATGTAGGGAAGACTAATAGGACCCTTAGGGAGAGAATCAGGGAGCATTTATATGCCATTAACAAAGAAAATGAAACTAATGCGTTAGCGAGGCATGTTCTATTGAAAGGCACTAAACACAGTTTTAAGTTCTTAGCACTGGAGTTGATTCATACCTCCATGAGACCAGGGAACATTGGGAATTTCACTGAAAAGGAAGGGAACAAATGGATTATTAGACTGCAAGCAGATGTTGGGCATGGCCTCAATGAAAGAGTTACTATTAAACCTTTCTTTTGAGATCATGCCCTTAAACACAATTGATGTTTATGTTTATTTATTTATATTATTACTTTCATGTTGCTTTTGATGTATTTTTAGCTAAGTGTATTTTTTAGCTACTTTTTAGCTAAGTTCATTGAATTTGCAAGGTTTTTATGCAATGTATAATCACATACACCTCACAGGTGAGATACCATTATAATTGTGATCAAACAGCTATTGGTCCATGTGACTATGCTTTAGAGTATTTTAATGAAACTGCTTTTTAAGTTTTTATTCAAGTCTGATGAAGCGTCCATTGTAGACGCGAAAGCGCTTATTGTTCCATTGTTCTTAATAAAAGATTTTTTCATAAGACTGGTTGGCTTCGATTGTCATGGAGTACTTGTACCTTTATTTTGCTCAATTGCCAGAGTATTTCCTTGTATTCAAGGAGCAACTCAACTGGCCCTCCCCTGGTCCCTTCAGAATATATTTGTTCTAAAACAGAAAATTTAAAACTATGCTGTGGGTACTCCACAATATGTTTTGCCAAGGCGTTAACATTGCCCCTCCTAATATCCTACACATGTTGATAAATGCACTTGTATAACATGTTAATGTTTTTACCAACATAAAATTGTTCACAAACTTGACAATTTGCAATATACACAATGCATTTACTCTGGCAATTATACTTTCTAGCCATAAAAACTTTACCATATCCCCTAATAGAAATCATATTGTTCTCTAAGATAAGGGGACACTGTGCACAATGTCCATATTTTCACATCTGGCCTTCCTTTTTTCCGGAATAGTTACATTCCAATACATTTTAAGAGTCCTGTCTCTCCTATACACTATACAGGGCTTATCACCAAGTCTTGATTTACACTTTTCGTCTGTAATGAACACTGTCCAATTATTGTACAAAACTTCCCTGATATTATAATACAGGGTGGTGAAGGTAAGAATTATAGCATCAGTGTTTGGACTACTCACCCCTTCCTGATTGTCTACAACCGAAGTCACCATTGTACCCCCCCATTGAGATGTCACATGAGGTACCCAAAAGTGGGTAGAAATAACCACTACTTCTTTTCCTTTTAACCTCCTCAAAGATGGGGTCCAAAAATGTGCCAGGGTAACCCATCCTACTAAACATTGTCCTCAATTTTTCAGTCTCCTGTAAGAAAACCATAGGTCGGTTATCATCCTTGATAATCTAACACCCTGTCCTTTTACCAGAGATTTTTTCTGGTGTATAGGATGACAGCTATCAAAGTGCAACAGGGTGTTAGAATATGTAGGTTTTCTATATAAGGTAGAAGTAAATCTTTTATTTTCTATATCTTTGTTTATGGTAATGTCCAAATAGTTAATGGACTCATAGTTAAAGTCCATAGTGAGTGTAAGAAACCCTGTACTTGTGTTCATAAAATGAAAACAAATGCTGAAGTTGTTCTGACCCATCCCAGAAAATTAATACATCATCTAGGAACCTCCCATAAAATTTACAGTGCTTAAAAAGATCATATTTAAATACTGTATTCAGTTCCCACTGGATTAATACAATGTTAGCAAAGGGGGGGGGGGCACAATCCACCCCCCATTGCAACACCTATCTTTTGCTTAAATAGCTGATTTTCAAATAATATAAAATTATTTTGTAAAATTAACTCCATGAGGGTCCTGTACATTAACACTCTAGAATGGCTTTCCAAGGAAAGGGTACACAAGTGTTCATAAAACATGTTGGTGCCTTCGTCGTGGGTTACAACTGTAAACAGATCTTTGATGTCCATAGTGACAAATATCAAATTGTCACTAAAAATATTATTTTTCACTTTTTTAAGACAATCCCAAGAATCCTTAAGTACATGTGTATGTTGCTCCAAGAGATACTTTAAATTATGATCTATAAATTTAGCTAAATTGAAAGTTTTGGAGGCTTTCGCATCCACAACTGGTCTGAAAGGGGGGTACTCCACACACTTATGTAGTTTAGGGATGCCGAAGATCGTGGGAATGCGTGGATGTTTTTGTGTTAGGAAACTGTGTTCACTGATAGAAATTTGCTCATTCAACAGCAAATCATTTAAAATGATGTCTATGTTTCTATAAGAAGTATTTAATTCATTTCTAGATATTCCCTCATAAGCATTAGTAAACAAATGAGTTTGCATTTTATCTATATAACTGCATTGATTCATAATGACCAGCCCCCCACCCTTGTCAGGTTTCATAACCCTTATGGAACTACTACTGACTATTTCATTGAGTAATTCTACTTCAGTGACAGAAAGATTCTAAATAACATCTCTCCTATGGTCCTGATGTAACCTCCTAATTTGTTCCATACATAGATTTTCAAAGACCTGAAGGGTTGCATGCAAGGGTGGGTTGAATTTGCTGGTTTTCCTACATTCTCGTGTATTTCTAAGATTGTTATCATTGTTGAAATACATTCTAAAATTCAGCTTCCTAACAAATAGTTTAAGTTCAAGTAAAGCACAGTCCACTCTGGGTGTCCTGGTGGGTACAAAATGCAAACCTTTTTGAAATACATTGGCCCATGCTGAACTTATAACTGTATCACTACAGTTATAAATTTTAAAATCACTTTCATCACTTTCTTGTACTCTAACATTATTATTATTAACTAAAGGATATGCCTTCCCTTTGCTCATATTCAGTCCTGTCTCTTTCTAGTTTCTTCCCTTTCTTATTTTTCAAAGCGACCATGGCTTTGTCAACATTAACCAATACAGCATTGTAGTTGCTGACTTTAGCGTGAAACGATAAATCACTGTGCAGCCCTTCATTAATAACATCAATTCTTGTTTTTAAAATATGCATATTTTTGTCATTATCTCTAATGACAGAATAGCTAACAATTAGTGTTTAAAACCACTAACTGCATAAAATGAAGTATAAACACTATTGACAGGATGCCTAATGGAAGAAGCTCACTCGCACCCGCTATAATACGACCTGTTTATTGTACTAGAAATAACACTATATTCAACGATTTCACAGATCCAGCGCTTTCATCCACTACAGTGGGGACTTCTTCAGAATCAATTAAACAATCAGCTAAAAGTCAATTTATATGTTTTTGGTGCCAAACATATATATCTAACTTAAAGAAACATGCTACATATAACTTGCACCAAGAACACAGTGTATCACTGATCTAGTTTGATAACAAGTGCTGAGAGTTGAAACATACTTAATAGTATTATAAAAATATTATAATTAAAATTCCATATTACTGGTGTTATAATATAACAAATCAATTTACATATACTAAAATTTAATAAATATATAAAAAAAACTGATTGCACATAAATAATCCTATGACTGCTAAAAACTCAATATATTGTAAAATAAATACTCATGTAGAGCTGATGATCTCATTGTAAAACTCATTTTGCTCAGTTTCTGCCATTATAACTACTATATAACATAATTTATCTAAATTCATAATATTTATTACTCTATGCCCAGTAGATGTCCTATAAAATAAATATAAATATATGTAAATAATATAAAAATATTTGTTAAACTATTTAGTAATCAATAATATACATATTACCTTAAATTTGTTCCAGTAACTTATACAATATGTAAATTGGATTTAAATGCATACTATTAAAATTAAAAGTCATTTAGACATGCACCTAACCCCTTACGTGATATACTAACTGTCATAATGATTAAAAAATAATCATATATCCTTCACTATGTGAACCTCTGTAGTATGGGTTTAATAGTAATGTAATCATTTAACCCCGGTATAGTTGCTGCACCTGTTAAGATTTGCCATCTCACTTCCTTCTCTGCTAAGAAGGCTTTGTTGTTCCCTCCTCTACTAGTCATTCTCACTTGCTCCAAAATTGCAAATCGGAAATTATGACTGTCCCCATATGTAGCTACATGTCTATATGCATTAGTGCTGTCATTTTTTCTAATCGCGTACAAATGATCATAAATTCTTTTTATAAACATTCTTTCTGTTTTCCCTATATAGAAACTAGGGCAAGTTGCAAATTTAGCCATATATATATATATAATATTTTTAGTGTTACAATTGCCATTATAGAAACTTATTTTAGTTCTGTTAATATTCTCTAATGTAATATCTTCTTTTTCTAATATGGCATGACACTGACCACAACTGCCACATTTTCTAGTTAACTTTCGCTGCTGGTTTATATATCCTTCAACGGGTCTCTTCTCTAATATTAATTTCATATTATTTCCCATTTTATATACAAAAAGAGGAGTCACACCTACACCTACTATATCTTTTAATTCTTTGTCCACAGTAAGAATGTTCCAATGTTTACATAAAATTTGTTTTATTTGTTTAGTTTGAGGGGTGTATTCCAAAACACACGCTCAATTGTATTTGACTTCATCTTCACTCCCTATGGTCTTATTTAATAATGGTTTACCTAGTACAGGGGTAAATTTTTTCCCCCATTCATCAATTACAGAGGTCTTCGTCTCTTTCAATAATTCCAAAGGGTACCCCCTAGTACTAAATAAACCATAAATAAATTATATTTCCTCAATCATGTCACTGAAAGTAGATGTCATCCTAGCAGCACGTATACACTGACCCTTAAATATACTCTTCTTAGTTTTATAAGGGTGATTGCTTGAATACTCTAAATAATTGTTGGAAAACGTATTCTTCCTGTAAATACGACATTTAAATCCATTATTAATACTGGAAATATAGGTGTCAAGGTATGCTATGCCTTCAGTACTATAACTATATGTAAATTTTAAAAACTGGATTGTACTGTTCAAATAGTCCATAAATGTACCAATAATATTTTCGGGTCCATCCCATAATATGAAAATATCGTCCAAAAATCTAGAATAATGTTTAATGTACTTGTAGTATTCACTCTTAAATAAATTTTCAGTTTCCCAATCAAGCATAACAAGATTTGCGAATATGGGGGCACACGCGGCCCCCATTGCCACTCCCTGAGTTTGTTTATAATATTTTCCTTCAAAGTATATGTAATTATACTCAAGTACTATAGACATTAATTCCATAATTAAGTTAATCTGGTCCCATTTTAAGTTCGAATTTTGTCTGATACTATTGCAAAAGCTCTCTAACCCCTCTTGCTTAGGGATACATGAAAATAAATCAATTACATCTACTGTGATATAAAAAATTCCCTTTTTCCACAATTCTGGGGTTAAATTGCCAAGAAACATTCAGGAATCTTTAACTAAATTGGGGTATCTTGTCACAAATGTGCTTTAGACATTTGTCTATAGCTGTACCCAAAGGGAAGGTTTTGGAATGACTTCCTGAAATTATTGGACAAAATGGTGGATCAATAATATTTTTATGTACTTTAGGTACTCCAACAATTGTAGCTAGAGTGGTGTGCTCTACAAGCAAGAATTTATATGTATCAATAGTGATGCGTCCATCTAGAAGAAATTCTTCTAAAAACATTTCTATTCATCTATAACCTATATTTATTTCATTAATTGATACAGATATGTAGTTCCCTGATTCCATAAGTATTTTAGACATCTTATTTATATATTCATTTTGATCGTATAATACCACTCCACCCCCCTTATCCGGCTTCATAATTCTAATATTGTCATTCTTCTTTAGCTGTTGAAATAATAATGTTTCCCCTTTAGATAAATTGCTTTTCATTTTTTTGTATCTAATCTCATTCTGTAACCTATATATATATCATTAGCCACTAATTTTTCATAGATTGCTACGTTAGGGTGGGTGGTATATATATATATATATATATATATATATATATATATACGCTTTTTTTAACACTTCTTTCTCAACTAATGGAGGTTTGTTATTAAAGTGAATGGCTAAATTAACTTTCCTGAAATATTTTTTAATCTCAGTAATACAATCCACTACTTGGAATTTCCTCTTGGGTACATACTTCATCCCCTTAGAGAATAATGTAAAATACTCATCACTAAGCACCACTCCAGTACAATTAAAGATGTTAAAATAATGTTTACTATAAACAATACCAGCCATGTTAATCTCATGAATAGAAGTGTCAATATTTAGATCTGACAATGTACTAATAATATCTGATTCTTCATAATTTTCTACTACTTGTATTCCCTCCATTTCTGATTGTTTTACTGTCTCTGTCCCCATCCCTGTCTGTTCTTCTTCCATTTCCAATTCTTTTTCCAGTTCCCCCCTTGGTTTCGTTTCCTTTCCCCATAAAAATTTACATTCTCATTAATGGGCCAATATTCTCCAGTATTACCATGTGAACCCTATGTGTCCCTCACTACTTCATTGTTCCATGTCCTAGTTTTCCATAGATATGCTTTATTAGCTTTATAATCCAATGTATCTCTATTAATTTTTTAAAATTTCTTTTGAACAATAACCTGGGCTTTCCTGTCAGCCTCCGTATATTGTTTATAATATAACTTCTCCCACTGTTCAAACAGTAAGTCATCAGTTATTAATTTATTCAATTTCTCTACTTTCTCAATTAATACACATAGTTTTTCATCGTTTTTTAATTAATAATTTCATATATTCAAAACCAAACTGATTAAATTAACCAATACAGCATTGTAGTCGTTGACTTTAGAGTGAAACAATAAATCACTGTGCAGCCCTTCATTATTAACGTCAATTCTTGTTTTTAAAATATGCATATTTTTGTCATTATCTCTAATGAGCACATCTAAGAGCTCACAACCATGCCTATTAAACAATGCTAAAAGTTTGTTGTGTAATTCAGACCCAGCAACAGTACCTGTTGGAAATTTCCATGTCCTGAGTCCCTTCGGTATCTGTTGCCTGTCTGTACATTCCCTAAGGTAACAATTCTCAACCTGACGCTTACGTAGCTTCAGCACTTCTTTTTCAAAATCTTTGATTTGCTGGTTGACAGTACCACAAACGTGTCTATTATTGTCGACCCCAAAATCACATTGGATGTTGTTGTTAATCCATTCGGAAAAAGACAGTAACGTGCCAGCATTAGAACCATTGCTGCCGCCATTGTTGTTTCCGCCTCCTGTAGAAATATAACTAATAGACGAGCCGCTCACTAGTGATGACGAGGAATTAGGACTTCCCTGCCCTGGTGGAATGGAAGCACTAAATGATCCACTGGTAGACTGTGTGGAACTCTTTGGCTGCCCAAAAGTAGTCGGAGCACTCGATAAATTCCTCCCAAGGCCAGATATCTGTGCAGTTAGCACTTCAATCAGGGCTGACAAGTTCCCGATAGATGCAGTCAGCTTTTGTAAGGGAACTAGTCCGGTGGGATCAACTTCTGCTCCTTGTTCCAACCAAACTTACAAAATACAGTCCAAAACTAAGAAATATAAAACATGAAGCTGACTGTGAAACCACTGAATGTTTTTTATTGAATTTAGCACTTTCGTCTGGCGTTCGCCACAAGACGTCTTCAGAATCATTAACATCATATAAACAACTCATTAAATATATAACTGCTCCTATCACATGTTTAAATCTTGAAACCTCATTGGTTATTTCAAAACAATTAAAAATTCTGAAAATCGAAGTACTTTTCCCCATACCTATATAATTTTCCCATCCTTGTCAGAAAGAGCAGGCTTGGAATTAACTAAGTGTTTAGCAATAGTGAGATCAACTACAGCTATAGCTACTGGGTCAGGTTTGGGAATAATGTATAAACGTTTAAAAGGCTAAGTAACTTTATATGTCTTATCTGCCTTTTTAGGGCAGATGGCTGACTATCAGAAAAATAGTAGGCAGTAAGGCACACATTCTCTAAAGAAGACTGGACAAGAGGAATGGGGTATAGGTTCTGGAAAATCTTTTGTAACAATTCATAGTATTTACTGACTGACTGAGAAACCTCAGTTTTCTCCCTCTGAAACATTGGCATGTTCTAGCAATAGACTCAGAGAAAGAGAAGCCCTACAGGAAGAATCAGAAATTGAGCTGTCCTTTGAGTCTGAATTAGAAATCTGACGGAAAAAAAAACTGTATCCATCCCTGCATCTTCCTGTTCAATTTCAGCATCTTGAATCACTCCAGGAAAAGAGGAATCTCTCTGTGTTTTACCACAAATTACTGGTAGTTCAATAGCCTGAAATAAACTCTGAGCCAGCCCATTAAAATACTCCTATCCAAAAAAGTTTGAGGAGGAGTAGATACATGCTTGGTTTTCTGGGGGAGGGGGGTTGATAGCAAAAATGGGGCCAGTCGTATTACTAATGACAGCAGCTGCTTCCCCAGGATGGGCACAGCATTCTGACACAACAGGTAAACCTTCTCTGTTCCCTCTCCCAGGACTGCTAAGAGTGACTCTCCCTTGCCCACTGAGGGGACACCAAGAGTCACAGAGAGTGTGACTAACCACAGTCCATAACGGCTGTACAAGCTAAACCAAAGGGATCAACGGCAAAAGATGAGTGGTCTAAGGTACAACAAATGGCCACATCAGTCATTCACCTGCAGCTGAATCAAATTACTAGCCGGATGTGGTGGCAAAGGCTGTTTGTTTAACTTTTTCTTTTTGTATCTGGAACAAGAACCAACCATTGGACTGGTAGTCTGTTCCATGGCTAAGCTGAAAATGGTGCCTATTTCCAGGAAACAGCAGCAGCAATTGCAGTTAAACACTGCTGATCAACAAAAGTTACTTCTTTGACAGAAAAAATACAGTAAAAAGTACTTTAAAGCACTATGCCTGCCCCAGAAAAGAAAAATAAGCAAAATGTCTTCAAAGAAAAAATGCTTTCAGTTACTTTGCATTACTTTTAAACTGACAGAAAAAAAATGCTCCATTTAAAATTATGTTACATTCTCGAGACAGTCTGTTGAAATACAACAGTTCTAGCTTTAAAGTAACCTTTCTGAAGAGGAAAGTAATAAAATATCACCAAATATAAGAAAATGGAAGCTTTTCTCCCCAAAGGGACTGTATCTGTCCAGCAAAGGAAAGCGCAAGCCGACAGACAATACTTGAAACCCTCAAAGGAGCATACTCCTCAGCAGTAGTAAAGCCGTAAAGCTCTGAAGCTTCACATTTAGACTTGCTTTTAGTCAGCTCAACTTGAGCTGACTGACAATTTGGGCATATGGAAGTTACCCTGAAGCTTTGGAAACTGTCTAGCTGTTATATCCTTCGCAGAATATAACCTATATAGTTTCGTAGGTGCATTCAAGGCTAATGACCACTAGGGCCTTTTAAAGCCTAGCCATACATCCATAGCTGGCCTTCGGCATAGGCCAACAAGGTGGCCGCCTAGGGTGCCGGTCTAGCAGGGGCATTTTTCCAGTAAACTGGATGATGTAAACAGTCAAGGATGGGGGCAGCAGATGATGTGGGGACTCTGGAACCCTTTTTCCTATGGCACCACTTGACCTAAGGCCGACCCTGCATGCATTACAAATCTCTCACAAGTTCTGGTACTCTTGATATGTGTAAGCAGGGGCTTGGGGAAATAAAACAATTTACAAAAACAGGCCTAGGAGACTAAACATTTACAGGCTGCCTGTGTCCATAGCTGGCAAGCATATAACTAAGTCTACGGCAGCATCAATCAATATGATGTACATCATATTAAACAAAGAACTACTCTGACAGAACTGCTGTTGAAGCAAACTCAGGATTAAAAAAAATCTGTGTTATTAATTAGTTAATACTGAGGGACTAAATACTATTAATTTGAAGAATTCTCCACTTCCATTAGATTACTACTTCATGACAGCTGATAATCAGCACTGGAAATGTTGCAAAGCAAACAGTTAAGGAAGAACACATTTTATGGCAGTAAGTAATTTGATTGTTTTGAAGGAGAAAAAAGGTCAACTTTAAAATTCTGGTCTGGGACATAAAGTGCCAATTAAGGATACAGTTATTGCTCATTTTTATTAACTGAGATCGAACGTCATAAAAGGGGATGACATTCAGCTGTACACGTGGAATTACTATCATCTTCAGAAACTGCAAAGTATGTTTATGCAATGGGAAACAACTGAAACAACAAAATAGTGACCAGCACAATGATAACCCTTCACTGTCACAGCAATATCAAACATTCAATTGTGTTTGAAATAACTGAAACAAACCAGGACTTTGCAGAAAATTGACTGTGGTTAACCAAACAGGCTTTAGCTACAGTCTTCATACTTGTTCAAGTTTCTCTAGGTGTCAGGGCTAGCTGTAACTCCAAACTCAGATGCTGCTATTCTCAGAGACATTCAGAGTAAGAAAACTTTCAATCATGTGAATATAATCTGAGGGGGACACTTTATTAAAAAATATCAGATATTCTGAATGCTCACATTTCATAATAGGGATCAGTACATGAAATGACGGTTATTGTGTAACTCATATGATGCAAGTTTATTTAGTTCTAGTAGAGTTACTTATAAGTATATAATAACATACAATGAATGTGAGTAAGCCAGGGTATGTCGGGGTGGGTGTCCGTGTCAGCATGCGCACGTGTGTGAGAGAGAGAGTATGCCTCTTTCAGCTAACTTGAACAGTAATACTCATTATATCTCCTTTGCAGATGTGATATTAGAGGCGTCCATTATGGTACTTTTCACTGCCCACACTTCCTTAGTTGTGTAAGACTTCTGTCCCCAACTTGATTTGTAGTATATATGCCCATACTACTACTACCCTGTCTTCGGTGCAACCTCTCTATTTGCCCGACTTGGAAACTTTCAAAAGTGTTAAACATTTTGGAATCAATATCTTAATTTCAAAGTATTGCTCATGCCCTTATGATCTCATAATCATCTCCTCAGAAGTATCTAAGATAGTCCCCTTATCTGTTGACATGCCTTGGTTATGCTAAGAATCAACCTGAGTATTCTTTAACAGATTTTTCATGTCCCTTAGATTGTCCCTGCAACAGTTTCCCCGTATCTGAATAGTCCTCGTGTTCATATACATTGTCATGAGCCCTGCGACGTCCCTCCTCTGGGCCAGTGATCAAGGAGTTGCAATCCTCACCATGGACACCAGTAAGGGACATTCACTTGGAACAAAAATAGATACACGCAGTAGCTCCAGGTTCAGCTCTCCACATCAAGCATAACTTCCCTTTAGAGCACACAGGGAACACACTCCCGCCCTGGGGCTGGATTTCCCTCTCTCTCACTAGGCCCCCAAATAAGACTCCATACTGACCACAGTTATAGAACTGAGTCCTCAGCTGAATGTTCCAAGCCAAGTCTTCCACCACCCTCTCTGTGAAACCAGCACTCTATGTCCCTGCTCCAAGCAGCTGACACACACTCTTTAAGATTTGATTTTCACACACATACACCTGAGAAAGGCTGGAACAGATTTACCAGCTATGGCCAGACTATAAGGCAGTTGCACTGCCACCAGCCAGCTACTCTAAGGCTCTTACAAGGGTACTCAACTATGCCAAGTGAAATTAATGCTAATACCAATGCTGATGTTGACCAAACAGCAAGGCTTTCAGGAGCGGCCATATTGTCACCAAATCAATGTATGTACTTTCAAATGTTAAAATATCCTCTAAAAGACCAGCCACAATGAGAAGTTTAAATATATTTAATAATACAAGAACATGAAAATACTAACTATCTATTTACAATAAAGACCACAGTTTCACTCAATGGAAATATTAAAAATAACACAGATGGAAAGATTCATACAGATACAGAAAAACAATACTTAGCTAATCTCACTATATTTTTCTGACTGACCTAAAGAATTACAGTTCCCAAGTTCATTTCCTAGAGCAAGGCAAGATGAAGTGGTTGAGTGATCCTTCTTTGTCAGGTTTCAAAAACAGACTGCCCTGAGACTTCTGTCTCATCTAGTATTAAAACATAATTTCAGTGCTGGATTACAGAATGATATCACATGCATCTGGTCATCTGACTTTGGTTCCCACCTACCCCCTTTACTAGAAACTGAACCAGAATCTAGCACATATGTGTTACCACACACACACACACACACACACACACACACACACACACACACACACACACACACACACACACACACGTACACACACACACACAGAGCTTTGCTAAGATGCTTTATACCATCTGGAAGCTATAAAACCATTTCAAAACTTTCACACTTCTAGGGTAGCAATTTGTTCAACCCTGAAGAGAATACAGTAGGATTCCTAGTCTTGGTTTTCACAGACATTTTGTCTCTGGCTGAAATCAGAACTCTAAGATACAATTTGTATGGCCTAAAACAGGTAATTTAATTTTAGACTATTTTTTCAAGTTAGCTGGACTGAGATTAACCACTTCTCTTCCAGTATCCTATGTTGCAATACATTCATTTTAACAGTTACAATACAGTCTGACATACAAGTGTGTTTCCTTTCTGTCCAGCAGGACCCACTATTGGTACATTTGCAACACAAGCAGCTTTACATATACATTTCAACACAAGCACCTGTACAAATCAGTTTGATATAAAAGTGACATATAACTCTTTATAAAATCCCAGCTAGTTATGCTGGCATATGTTACAAATCCACTGCCCTACCTCTCCTGGCATTGCTGACACTACCTCACATCATCACAAGCCCTATATGTCCAATCTTTATACAAAGAAATAATCAAGCCTTCTTTTTTCATGTACAGGTAGAGCGCTTATTACTAGCTTGGGGATTTATTTATTAATTTATTCTACATTTGTTAACCGGGTCAGTCCAGCTGAGCGTTTAGTTTATTTTCAGTGGAGACCCAAGGAGAAAAGCTCTGCAGTCAGTATTTGCATTTTAAATACAATTAATAAGACATTTTCATTTGCATTTGAAACTAGTTAAAGAGATAACATTTACAGTAAATCATACAGTAAAACAGTTGGGTACAATGTCAGAAATTGTACAGTGAAAAATCATTTACAATAAATCATACAGAAAGCAGTTGGGTACAATGATAGAAGTCATACTGCAGAAAATTAGGTACAATGTGATGAAAGGAATACAGTATTCATAATTCCTAAGTGGTTATATGCAGTATAGTTACAGGAGGAGTAGAAAGGGGATAAAGTGATTAAGCATAGAGATGGAGGGGTACATGATTATTAAGCTAGATAGCAGAGTAGAATGAAGGGCGGAGGAACAGAAGCTACGGTTTGGTAGTTTCAGGGAGGATGACTACAGTGGCAGTACTATTTGTTTGTTAGGTATCTCCGAGTGGCTAGTTTGAGATGCTTGGTTTGGTCAAGTGACCTAATTTCTAGGGGTAGTTGGTTCCAAGTTGTAGCACGTTTATAGTTATAGACACCCAGTTTTGATTTTGGGTTTATAGATCTGTAGGATGTCCTGGTCTGAGGTATGTAGTGTCCTGGTTGGGGAATATTTAGATATAATAGATAGAAGGCTAGGGCAGAAAGATGGTAGATAGAGGATGTAGTGGATGATTTGCAGATGATGTAGTAGCAGCAAGTGAGGAAATTCAAGCCAGTCTAATTGTTTAAGAGATAGGCAATGGTGTGACTTGTAGGTTTGGTTTGCAGCAAATCTAGCAACCTTATTATATGTAGTTTTGAATTTAGTTATGAGTGTGGTATTAAGATTTGTGAATAACTGACAGCTGTAGAGAAGTGTGGGAAGAAGAAATGCACGGGAGAGAGTTATTCTGGCTGTATTGGTTAGATGTCTTTTGTTTCGGTAAAGGAGTCCAAGTTTCTGGTGAGTCTTTTTGATAGAGGCAGTGACTTGGAGATTGAATTTAAGCTGATCATCTATTATGACTCCTCGCATGCTTTCATCCCCTCTTCCTCCAGACCAAAGAATCTATGTCGCTCCCTATTCAATAAGACTTATGTTTAACAATATCATATACCACTGTCAGGATTGCAACAAACCCCTCCCCATGAAATACTTACACCCCACAAGTTACTCAATGCCTCTGTGTAGCTCTGGTGTCCTAAATTTGTGTTTCTGGTGGCATTTGTTATGATAGCTAGCTAAGCTTTTGATTTTTGTGCTTTAGTACCATTATTTGTTGTTGTTCCCAGGTCTTGGTTTGACTCATACTTTGAATTATATTTTGGCAATCCAAAAATAAATTACAAAAAAGCTGAAAACACTGGAGAAATACTGTTAAATGGAGGAGGGAATGTTTGGAGAACATAATCATTACAGACTCTACAATATACTTTATAAAGACAAAAAGTACAGTTGTGTAAAATCTTACCATAATGGTAGATGTCCTTGCCTTCAGCACTGCAGAATTCCTTAAAAATGGGATTCCTTGTCATGAAGCCCACCATTCGGCCAGTTTACTAAAGTCTACCATTGCTTTAAGGTACACAGAAAGTCACCCGCACACTCCTTGCGTAGGATAGGGCATACAAGTGATGTTAAGGCATACCATCCTCAGAACTGAGAACAGCCGTCCAAGGAAAACCAAGGAGAAAAAAGACCAAGGGGATGGAGGGAGGGAGGGAGTGAATACTGCAGTGGTGAAGGCAAGGACATCTACCGTTATGGTAAGATTTTACACAACTGTACTACGACCTTACATTCACCACTGCTGTATTCCTTACAAACGGGAGAGTGACAAAGCTCAAGAAGAAACCTGGGAGGAGGAAGCAGCAGAGCCCTCCAAGAAGCCATGAAGAATGGCATCAGCAAAACCAGCTCTAGCTCTGGAGATACCATCCAACTGGTAATGTTTGGTAAAGGGATGCACAGAAGTCCAGGTAGCAGCTTCAAGAATAG
Organism: Protopterus annectens; assembly: GCF_019279795.1. Classification (NCBI taxonomy): domain Eukaryota; kingdom Metazoa; phylum Chordata; order Ceratodontiformes; family Protopteridae; genus Protopterus; species Protopterus annectens. The sequence goes on from NC_056744.1 coordinate 1,263,550,896, forward strand.
AATTTGCATATAAGACTTTGAAAAAAAGCACCAGAAGAAGCCACAGCTCTAGTGGAATGAGCCTTTACAGAAGAAGGAAGGCTCTCTCCATGAAAAGTGTACCAAAAAGAAATAGCCTTTGAAATTCAAGTGGAAATAGTTTGCTTGCAAACAGCCAAACCAAAAAACTTAGTATGAAAGGAAACAAATAACTGGTCAGATTTTCTGACAGCTTTAGTTTTATCCAAATAACATCTGAGCTGTCTATGCACATCGAAGGTATGCAGCAACCTCTCACTGTCAGATTGCGGAGAGAGGAAAAAAAGTAGGCAAATTAATAGACTAATTAAGTGACAACTCATTAACCACCATGGGCATGAAAGAAGGATTAGTACACAAGGATGCCCTATTCTCATGAAATAACAAAAAAGGTGGACAAGCCATAAGGGCTTACAACTCAGACACCCATCTGTTAGAAGTAAGAGCTAACAAAAGAATTGTCTTCCAAGAACAATGTTGCAAGGAGGCTGAAATAGCAGGCTCAAAAGGAGCCTGAGTCAATTTTTCTTGAAAGAAATTAAAATCCCAGGAAGGAGGAACAGGCTTCCTGGGAGGTCGAATATTAAGGACACCTTTAAAATATTGCTTAGCTTCAAATCTAGAAGCTAACGGGGGAGTTGCAGGCAGACAAGCAGAAATAGCTAATAAGTGGGCCTTAACAGAAGAAGTCTGGCACAAAACTGAGGAAGTTGTTTGTTCAGAGGAGAGGCAAAGAGATCTAGAGGAGTACCCCACTGGTGAACAATGTCCAGAAACACACCCCTGTAAAGCATCCATTCATGGGATTGAGTGAAGGACCTGCTCAGACTGTCTACCACAATGTTCTGATCTGAAGGAATGTAAACTGCCTAAAGAGTCACTTGATATTGGATAGCCAGATCCCATACCAGAAGTGCCAGCCGGCAAAGACGGTAAGGTCTTATATCGCCCTGTTTGTTGATATACTGTGGTATTGTCCGTGAATACCTTGAGAGGTCCTGGAGAGAAGAGAGGATGAAAGGCCTGAAGGGCCAGCATAAGAGCCCTCATCTCTTTGATGTTGATGTGCTACTTCTGCTGATAAGGCGACCACACTTCCTGAACCCCCAGGGAGCCAAACGTTGCTCCCGATCCCACATCTGAAGCATTTGTGAACAGATCCTGAGGGGAAAGAGGAGGCTGAAAAGGGAGGCCTGGATTCAGAGACAACTGCTGAATCCACCATAGATGTTCTTTCCTGAGACACGGGAGAAGAGGAACAGGAAAGTCTAGAGGATGTGCAGGCTGAAACCACACCGACTTCAGAAACCACTGGAACTTGCTCATGTGGAGTTCGGCCAGAGGGAGCATCAGAATGGTGGAAGCCATGAACCCCATAGCACTCAAACTCCCTGGCTGTAATGGAGGCCAGGGGAAGAAGAGTTTGAAAGAAAGAAATTAGAGTTAATGCTTTTGAAGGAGGCAGGGATGCCAGCATTGGCACCATTTGAATCCTGCAACCCACAAAGACATGATCCTGAGAAGGAGTTAGGGAAGACTTTTTGGACTTTATTGTGAACCCCAGACTCTGAAAAAGAGAAATGGTAAAATGAAGATTTTGCAAAAGGACCTCTGGAGAAGATGCCTGAATCAGCAAGTCATCCAAATAAGGAAATATTTGGATCCTTTGAACCCTGCAAAAGGCAATAATAGGAGTGAGACATTTGGTGAATACCCTTGGGGCAGTAGAAAGGCCAAAGAGTAAAGCACAGAAATGAAAATGCCAGCAAGCAACACAGAAACACAAAAATCTCTTGAAAAGTGGATAGATGCAATATGGAGATAAGCATCCTTGAGGTCCAGAGACACCAGAAAGGCCTGAGGGAGCAAGAGAGGAAAAAGGGACTGAAGGGACAACATCCAAAAGGAAGGCACCTTTAGAAAGGTGTTTAGATGGGAGAGGTCTAGAACAGGTCTCCAAGTACCTTCTTTTCTGGGCATTAGAAACATCCTTGAATAAAACCCTTTCCCCCTTTAAGACACAGGCACCTCTCGAATAGTACCCTGAGACAAGAGGTCTCGAAAACCCTCTGGGAAAAAAGGAAGTTGTTCCCGAGGAGGTTGAGGAATGCCCATAAAAGGAGGGTGGGAAACCCAGACCATGAAGTACCCTTGCTGAATGATTGACAGAACCCAAGAATCCTGGGTGATTTGGAGCCAAATATGAGGAGAAAGAGGAAAGGTGAAGAGAAAGAGGAATGTGGCTGGGAATTGGTGGATAGCCAGATAGCACGTGATTTGTCAGGAAAGGAATGCTTAAGAATCCCTGCAGTCTGAGTGGCCTTATCAGGAGGAGTCCATTTACTGCGCTATTTACTTTTAGAAGGTGGGTGAGATTACCTACAAAAAAAGTCTGGTTTAGAAGGATAGTTTTGATGAAATTTAGGCACAGGAGAAACAAAGGCATGCTTAAACTCCTGTAAAGCCTTCCCCTTGTCCCAAAAGAGACTTATATAAACCAGCAGCTGCTTCACCAAACAAAAAGGTATTATCCAGAGGAGCAGCCATCAACTTAGCCTTAATATCACTGGGCAAAGGTTGAAGCTGAAGCCATGAGTATCTCCTCAGAACTGAACCAGATGCAGCAGTCCTAGAAGAGGCATCTGCTGCATCATAACTGCATTTGATTGAATGAGGAACTACCTGAGAGGAAGTCCCAAGCAAGGAAAGAGCAGAAGATTTACTCTCAGAGTCTGGAAGATCAGAAAGGATCTGATAAGCCTGAGAAAGAAGAGCCAAGACATACCTAGAGATATGGGTCTGATAACTAATAGCCCTAGAACCTAGGGTAGCAGAACCTGGACTGAAACACTAAAGGCATAGGCTTGTCCAAATTCATTAAGGGTATCCACACCTCCAGGCTAGTTGCTCAGCATAATGCATCTGAGATTATCCAAATGCAACTAACTTTGGGCAAGACCGCAATCCAAATTGTAGCTTGCTACAGATCTCCCACCATGACCCAGGATTCCCACTTCTTATTTCTTGATAAACTGGAAAATATTAGGGTACAACCTAACCCTAATAATGGGTGATTTCAACTACCCCACCATTAACTGGGAAAACTATTCATGTACCATCTCTATTGCTCAACGTTTTCTGGAATTCATAAATTTCGATGCCTTGGATCAACTTATCCACACCTCTACCAGGGGCAGCAATATCCTAGACCTGGTCATTACCAACATGGGCAACCGGTGTTCCACACCAAAGGTCAATTCCTTGTTAGTCAGATCCGACCACAAGCTAATCACCCTAGACATTTACATCCCACACCCACCCCCCATTAGGGAAACCACTGTAAAAATTTTCTCCAAAACCAACTTCACGGTTCTTAAGACAGTAGTGGCAAACTTCAGGACACGCATGCAGACGGACAATAGAGATATGACTGCTGAATCCTACACAAATTCACGTTATAAGCACTTACACGAGTGCATGGATTGTCCAATCCCTAACAAAACCAAGATGTTATCCTCCAAACAAAGGAAGCCAATCTGGTGGTCCCCTGTCATAAAAAAACTCTACAACAAAAGAAAGAAACTGCTGCAAAAAAGAGTAAAATTCCATGACTGGAGGAACTCTCTGGTCAGTCTCAGTAAGAAGCTGAGATCCCTCATAAAATCGTCCAAAGCTAGCTATGAAAACAAAATTGCCACTGATTCTAAAGACAACCACAAAGCATTCTATAGCTATGTCAAGAATCTCAATGGCAACACTCAGATCTGCTCTGAGTTACAGCACAATGGCACTAAATATACAGAACCAACTGATATTGCCAACATCTTGGCAGATAGGTTCAGTGCTAACTTTACCCCCCTCTCACCCCCTAAAGGGCCCATCTGTATACCGGAAGAATGCAAAGTTCCTATAATCATGGCTGCACAGGTAAAAACCACACTCTCCAAAGCCAAGAACACAGCATCCATGGGACTTGACAACATCCCAGGCTGTGTTCTACATGAACTACAGAATGAACTGGCACCCCACCTAAGTACCATGTTTAATCATAGCCTTACCTCAGGCTTTATGCCCACTGAATGGCACACAGCGACAGTTATCCCACTCCACAAAGGGAGAGCCACCACAGACCCCGGAAACTACTGTCCCATTAGCCTGATGAGCCTGGTCTGCAAGGCTATGGAATTATCATCATGGAGCTTATAAACAATGATATTGGTAGTCTCCAAACTGTGGACCCCACCCAGTTCCGGTTTGTAAAAGGCAGATTATGACTCCTAAACCTGACAGACTTCTTTGAAGCGGTCACCAAAGCTGTAGATGAGGGTAATATGTTTCACACAGCCTATCTAGATTTTGCCAAGGCTTTCACCATCCTCAACTCTGGAATTGTAGATAAACTCACTAAACTAGGTATAAATCCCTATGTCACAAGATGGGTTGCCAACTGGCTCACTGACAGAACCCACACTGTGAAAGTAACAGACTCCAAATCCGACTTCAGACCAGTGACAAGTGGTGTACAACAGGGTTCAGTCCTGGGTCCTCTCCTGTTTGGTATCTACTTCTCTGACGTACAGGCTAACACAGAATGTCTTTGGCTAACGAAGTTCACAGATTACTGCAAACCAGTAGCCATAATCGAAACTCCTAACGATGTAGACATCCTACAAAAGGGCTTCACTGAGACAGATGCCTGGTGTCAAAGCCAAGGCCTCAAGCTCAATGCCAAAAAATGCAATGTCATCCCTTTTGGTAAAAACTCTGCACCCATGAACAATCACATAGGCAGTAGTCTACTTAACACCGAAATTGTGATAAGAGACCTTGGGACACAGGTGGACAATAGTCTCTCCTTTGATAATCACATCACCACAATAGTCAGGAAATCCTTCTACATGGCAACCCTCATCACAAAAGGTTTCTCATCCAAGAAAAAGAGGTCATTGTTCCCCTCTATTCGTCACTCATTAGACCCATTATAGAATACAGCGCCCCTTTTGGTATGTTCCTCACAAGACATCTACAACAACTGGAAAGGCCACGGAAATACCTCACAAAGAGCATTACTAGCCTCAAACAGATGCCCTATGCAGACTGTCTCAGAAAAACTCCAGCTTTACTCCGTCGCATATCACCTACTCAGGGCCGATCTCTGGCTAACATACAAAGCTATGTAAAACCCAGAGCTGTTGGACATGCTCCACTTAAATAAATCCCAATCCCTCCGAACTACACGCTCTAGGGACCTAAACCTTGTCACCACAATAAACAGAACATGCTGGAGGGATAGATTCCTGTCCCAGAGACTTCCCATACTCTGGAACAAATTACCCATCTATGTCAAACAAAGCTCCTGATTAGCACTCTTCAAGAAAAATCTTGATGATTGAATGGGAGATAGGAAATTCACCCCGGGGATCACTTCTGTGGCTCTGCTCGACAGAGGCACAGGAAAGGTTCATAGGTTCATAGGTTCATACTAGGCTATCTGCCCTAGGGCATTTATAAGCCTAGCCAGAGTGTGTGTGGCTTTCACCACCCCTTAGGATGAGAATACTATACCCATTAGTTTGCTGTGCCTCTGTCCAGCAGTGATACAGAGATGATTCATCTCCCATCCACTCGTCAAGATTTCTCTTGAACAGAGTCAGTGAGGGCTCTGCCTCACATGGACTGGGATTCTGTTCCATAGTGTAGGGAGTCTCTGGGTGATGAATCTGTCCTCCAGCATATCCGTGTTGAGGTTTAAGTCTCTGCTCTGGTGGATTTGGATTTTTGAGGTGGAGCATTTCCATTAATTCTGGGTTGGACATGGCCTTGTATGTCAGGCACAGATCACCCATCATATGACATATGGTTGAGCCCCTTTATCCTTTTGTTGAGGAACTTTTGGGGTCTTTCCAACTCCTGCAGATGTCGGGTAAGGTACATTCTGAATGGGCGTTGTACTCAATCATTGGTCTGATAAGTGAAGAGTACCAATGACCTCTCCTGATCTGGATGTGAATCCCTTCATGATCAGGTGGGCAATGTAGAAGGTCTTCCTAACCACTTTGGCAATGTGAGTGTCAAAAGAGAGGTTACTGTCAACTTGGGTCCCCAGGTCCCTGATAACTTCTTCTGTGTTTAATGGATTACCACCTATGTGGTAATTAGGTTACCTTGTTTTTCCCAAAGGGTATGACTATACATTTTGGCATTTAGCTTAAGGCCATGGCTCTGTTATCGAGACCTTTCTGGAGGATGTCTGTGTCTGATGGAGTGTCAATTATGGTGCCGAGTTTGCAGTCATCTGCAAATTTTGTCAGCCACAACCCCCTATGTTTGCCTGCACTTCAGAAAAATAAATGCCGAACAAGAGGGCCCAGGACTGAGCCCTGTGGGAGACCGGCTTAGAGTCTGACATGGCACCAGCAACTCTAACCCTGTGTGTTCTGTCCTTGAGCCAGTTTGCAACCCATCTTGTGACATATGGGTTTACATCTAAGCTGGTGAGCTTTTCACGATGCCCGAGTGGGGTATTGTGTTGTCAAGGTAGGCTGTGTGAACTGCCTTACCTCATCAATGGCCTTAGTGACTGTTTGAAAAAGTCGACCAAGTTCAAGAGGCAGGATCTGCCCTTGACAAAAGGATCCAGTGTCTGTAGGTCCCCAATGTCTTTATTTATGAGTTCCATTATGATCCTCTCCATAGCTTTGCAGACAAGGCTAGAAGCACCGCCTTTGTGGAGTGGGACCACAGTTGCCGTCGCCATTCTTTCCTGTAGTAAGGCTAAGATTAAACAGCAGCCTTATGTGTGGGTTTAGTTCCTCATTGAGTGGGACACCGTCCGGTCCCATTGATGCTGTGTTTTTTGCTTTAGAGAGAGCAGCTCTCACCTGGGCATCTGAGATGTTTGGGAGGCTAGACTTTGGTGGGATAGATATTTCACCTTGGGAGGGAGAAATTTGCACTGAACCTGTCTGCCAGTATGTTGGCAATGTCTGTGGGTTCAGTGATTTTTTATCATTTTGGACTAATTCTGAGCATATCTGGGAGTTTCCACCCAGGTTTCTAACATAGCTAAAGAAGGCTTTATGATTGTCTTTTGTGTCATTAGCAATTTTTCTCTCAAAGTTGGCCTTGGATGATTTTATGAGTGATCGTAGTTTTTTGCTAGTATTGATCAGAGATGCCTTCCCATTTAGGGATTTTGCTCTGTCATGTAGTAGCTTTCTCCTCTTGTTGTAGAGTTTGTTTATGGCTGGAGTCCACCAGACCGGGTGCCTGCCTTTTGTGGAAAGGGTCTTGATTTTATTAGGGATTGCTTGATCTATACATTCCTGGAGGTGCTCGTAGAAGGCATTTGTAAGGGTTTCAGCAGCGTGGGTTGTGGTTTCCACTGGCTTGGGGGCCTTGAAGGATACCACTCCAGTCTTAAGAAGTGTGAAGTTTGCTTTTGAGAAGTTCTTCACTGTGGTCTTTTTTGCTGGGGGTGGGGGCGGGATGTGGATCTCCAGTGAGATTAATTTATGGTCTGATCTCACCAATGAGGGATATACTTCCGGTGTGGAGCATTTTGTCCCCATGTTTGTGATGATCAGGTCTAAAAAAATAATTTTCTTGGGTGGCAAAAGCCAGGTACCCTTTTTGGCTAGGCTTATATAGGCCCAAGGGCCAATAGCCTAGTACCTATCTATTAACCTATAAACCTTCTTACCCAGCCTATCCATGGCTCTACTGTTCTTGTCAGAAGGTAGTAACTTGGAAGAAGAAAGCAACTGACACGGCTTATCAGACTCTACAGACACCACAGAGGGCTCAGCAGCAGGACATTTAAACCAAAAGGAACAATCCTCAGGCACCCTATAAAACCTATCAGACTTCTTGGGAGCAGGGGGCAGAGAATCTGGTGCTTTAGAGGGATTGGAAAAAACATCCACTACAGCAGGCAAGACAGGAGGAATGACCACAGGTTTAGGAGATTCCATCTGTAGTAACTCACAGTACCTCTTATGGATATCGGAAACCTGGGCACAATCCCACTTAAAAAATTACATCATCCTAGAGATTGTGTCTCCAAAGGAAATTTCCTCAGAAGGGTTATCTAGAGTATGAAAATCCTCCTCCACCGTCTCAGACCTGTAGTCTAAAGGAGAAAGAATGTAGGTAGAATAAGCAAGGGAGTCATCATCGGAATCCACCTCAGAAGAATGCAAGTCTCTGGGCCTTTTAGGGGAAGAAGAGGAGCAGGAACTGAAACCCATTCAGGAGGCCTCAACAACAGTAAAGCATTAAATAACCCCTGAGTAAAGACCTACCACTCACTTTGTGGATCTCTAGGAGCAGAAGAAACGTGATTAGTTTCCTTTTTCAAGGGGATATCCATCCTAGAAACCTGAAGACCCAGACTCAGGATGGCATTCCACAACTGCAGTAAGAACCTCTTCCTTAAAGAAAAACTGTAGAACCCCTCTAGACCCCTTGGAAACAGTCAACCGTGATTCCCTATGAATACCCAAAAAGGACACCTGCAAAGCCTCGTCAGGTGTGCTGTCCACCATATTCTCACTGGCCTCCAACCCAGACATGGTAGAAGAATCTGGAAAAATAACTGGGCGAGCCTCCAGGTTCATAATAACCTCAGGAGAAACTTCCGGCAGTGGCTGGACAGCGGAAGATTCTGGTCTTATTATCCAACTTCTTCTTCCCTGACAGCTGACCCCTCTGGGCAGGAAGTTCCATCAACAGTATCTGCAGCAAGAAGCTTAAGATGATGCTTCTCAAGATGCAAGGAAAGGGAAGGAAGTCTACTGTGAAGAGTTTTGGTGACAAATGCCTGGCAAATTGAACAAGACGTATGGTCATGAGCACCACCTAGGGAAAAAAGACACTTATCGTGGCATTCTTTATGGGGAATCAGTCTCACACACTGGCATTTATCTTTCCAGGATGACATTAACTCCTTCTGTGTAAAAGGGAATTACAATGGCAGCTTAGACTGACTGCCAATCTCCCTCCAGGACTGAATGATTCTGTCTCTTTAATGCCAGCTTTAAGAGAAAGAGCTGACAGGTTATAAGGCAGGTTTAACATCTTGTCACAGGTGTTCAAGCCATTAACAGATCCTTCTCCTATTTTATAATATTTCATAATATTTTACAACATTCTGCACATGCATATTTCTATTTATTTTAATTTTTATAAATTCATCATATAAACGATTGTATCTTAGTGTTTTATATTGTTTCTTAATTTTTATTTGACTGGTACTGGTGATTTGATTTGGAAATTATTTGAAAAATACATGGCATGTGATCACTTGTTGGATTCCTATTGGTAAAACTGTTACCAATAGTATGGATTGACCAGCTATTTAAATGTATTTTGGATTTCAATATGTATTCTGATGAAGTCCCCTGTGAGAGGGGCAAAAAGCACTTCATCTTTTTAATGTATAATAAATCAGTTTTTCTTGCTGTCCTTCTGTTGGTGCATGCTTTTGTGGTTATTAGTATTGCTTGGCAAATGTACTGCACCTTTTTTGTGGTTTTTAACCCCAGACAGCACAAAACAAACAGAAAATGTAACCAAAACCCAACTGGGTACTTATCTGCAACTGTGAGGACTCCAGCAAACAGGAGTAAGCACAGGAATGCCAACAAACAGAAAAATGGTAAAAAAATGGACAGGAGTAACAGACCAACAGTTAAAACAGCATTCAGACTGATGGCAAAGAAGTTCTGAGTATGGTACGACTGAATGTCACCTTTATGTCCTACGCTATGCAAGGAGTGTAAAGGTGATATTTAGCATACCTTAAAGCAACAGTAGACTTTGGTAGACTTGCTGGACGCTGGGCTTCACTGCAGGGAATCCGATTTGTAAGGAATACTGCAGTGATGAATGTAAGGACAGCTTATGTTAGCAGGAATACTATTGGCTCTGAATTGACTTGCACACTCTTATTGGCACACAGTCTTATTGGCACATTTATGCCTCAGTTCAGAAGAGATTGTTTACTATTCCCAAAAAGATACAAAAACGTCACATTATATTGTTTTTCATTTATATATTTTTGTGATAAGGTTTCCTGAATAGCTAATTTGTTTAATATTATCAATGACTACTCAGTACACAATCATTATGATGGCATATATATGAGTATTGCCTGTGATTCCCTTATTTATCCTACTTGCACTATCAACCTGCTTAAGAGTTGTATCCAGAAGCTGAAGTTTGGATCAGGGTTCAGCAGGTGTTCTGCCAAAATGTCACAATCATTTTTGTCTATTTGTGGCAAGTACTGCACAAAGTGTTTCGGTCAGTGAGTTCTCTCTGCAATGGAGATGGAGAATGTTGTTTCCTGCAAAAAAAAATAAATAAATAAAAAAAAGAAACAATTATATGAGCTACAAGAGAGGTTACTTTGGGGTGGGGGACTTTCTCATGATCTTCTGGGTCATTTGTAATGTGGTTCTTGGAAATGGTATAATTGTAATGGAACAGAATTAGTATGAATGTTCAACCATAACATCTCAAGAGATCACAGAAAAGCATTCATTTAAGGGAATGTACAGGAATATTGTACACATTGTTGTTTATAATATATTTTGCCAGTAATACTGCTTTTGCGTGTGATTCTCAGCCAGTTCAATTCATGTATTTCTTACTTAAAAGTGTCAAAAAATGTTGGATGTGAATTTTGATGCATCATTCTGTTTTCATGGAGTAATAGCATGGCTTGTACAACTAAGACCTGCTGTCAACCATACAAGAAACAAGCACTTGAGAACTTATTAACGTGGCTTGATGGTATTTCCACTGAAAAGAATTATCAGGTGATTAACACTGCTACCACTAGAAAGTACTGTGATATGTCTTGGCCTAAGAAATTACTGTTATGAACATGTGCATTGCCAGGTGGTTTGCTGTAGCTGAAAGTTAACAGAATTACTTAGGTATGTTCAATGGCTTGGCATGGAGTATCTATGCTTTGCATATGAAAATTGCCTGGTGGTTTACTGTGGCTTAACTAACACAATTACATACTTAGTGACACTCTTTGGTTTGGCATGAAATATCTGTGGTATACATATAACTGTCTGGTGGTTTCCTGTAGCTTAAGGTTAACACTGTTAAATAGTTAAGTAAGCTCAGTGGCTTAGCATTGAACATTTGTGGTATGCACATGACAATTGTTTGAGGATTTGGCTTGTAGGTTAGGGTTAACACCATTAATTAGCTATTCTACTATGGCAACTGTAGTCCTATTTCACTGTAATAAGTTCTTTCTCTTTTACTATGTACTTTACATATCAAAATGTGATACTTTGTAATAAGGTTGTCATTGTACTTTTATATTTTAATTGCATTTGTAATTAAGTTTATCATTGTACTTTTATATTTTAATTGTATTTCTTGAGGAGCTTTTCTCCCCAGGCCTCCACTGAAAATGGGCTCTTTTGGTCCAGTGGACAATCCCTGTGAACAAATGCCTTTAAATAAAGTATGCTCAATGGCTTGGCATGGAGTATTCACTGTATGCAAATGACAATTGTCTGAAGGCTTGCTGTAGCTTAAGGTTAACAGCATTATATATTTAAGTATACTGAATGGCTTGATAAGGAATATCCCTCTTGTGCATACGATAAATGTCTGTTGGTTAGCTGTGGCTTAAGGATAACACCATTGCATACCTAAAATATACTGGATGGCTTGGCTTGGAATGTCTGTGGTGTGCACATTACAATTGTCTGCTGGTTTATTGTAGCTTAAGGTTAACACCATTACAGTTTAAGTGCACACAGTTGTTTAGCATGGCATATGTACATGACAACTGTCTAGCGGTCTGAAGTGCATACCTGCTGCTATAAAGGTGAGCACTAGCAGTGGAGACACTGATATCCCAGTTTTTCTGAGAAAATCACAAAAGTCCAGAACTGAGACATCTTTGCATGTCTTTTTTCCTGCAGAACACAAGAAGACTGTCTCTGATTTCAATAGTTTCCCTTCTACCATTTAATACCTCATGTTTGAACACTGGCTGACATGGCACCTAGACAGTTTTGAACCTCTGGTCTTGTATGGTAATCACTGTGTTCATCATGTCCCTCAACTGCTGATGCAGATTATGCACTTTTGAACTTAATTTTGAATATTGCAGCGCAGGGGATTAAGCTAGGAGTTGTTAATGAGCTGCTGCCACTATTCCAGAGAGGGTTTCCTCCAGCACCCTCTTGTTTAACCTGATACTTCACCTAGAATGAGTAGGAAAATGGCAAATGTAGGTCATAGTTTATTATCAGCTGCAGGACATAAGGGCGATGACTGAATTCTGAGGTTCCCAGAGTCTGGAAAACCTCTCTATAGCTCACCAGAGTACAGTGGTTAATAAATAGTTTCCTTTTTAGAAGCTGTGGGTTATGAGGGGGTGACTGACTTGCATATTGTAACTCATTATTTATGGAACAACTAACAGGTGACTGTCATTAAGTCCTGTGGGAGATGTAATTATTCCAGTACGTTTTTGTAGGATTTTAAGATGTTAAAGTACAGCTGCACTGTCAGAGTAGATTTATTTGTTTTCTGTACTTACATAATGCATGATGCACTAGAATGTTCATAACAAAGTATGGTTTCTTTAAAACTATGACTCATTAAGATTAGGAATTATAATGATAATATAAATTAGTATGGTGGAGAGAGTTAAAACTATGGTGTAGCAGACCTCATTCCCAGGTGTGGGTCTCAAAGCCTGCACATATCCAGTGAGTGATTATGAGCAAATCACTTAATTAAACATTGCTCCTGAGTCACCCATGAAAACAGCTTGCATAAATAATTATTGTGGTTGTGATTTTAACAAACTACCAAACTAGCTACTCATAACTACATAAAACTGTAATCATGGAGTGCAGAACAAGAAAATGGCAATGCTTATACTAAAGTATATGCATTGTGTAGGTGCATATGATAGAACATTATTCCTGTAAGTTTTTACTGCTTTATGTAGTAAATGATCATATTTTCCAAGCTAAAACACAAGTGATGTAGTATTTTGACATAGATCTTCCAGTGTTTATAGACAAATACTTAAGTTCTTTGGCCAGTTTGGGATATGTAAGCTGAAACTCAGTAACACAGATGCACTTTCTGCCATTATAAGTGTTTCATAGTTTTACCAGGACTTATGCATAGTCACTAGGTGTCTGTTAGCAGTGAAGGTGACCACTACTTTTATAACTGATTAGAGGCATAGTCTTGGCATCTCACTGATGAGTGGGTATCAGTGAAAGTGCTATGGTACATTTAAAGGTGCATATACATTCTCAGAGGTAGAGGATGGTCCAGGAACAGCTGACTATACACTTAAGTAAACAAGTATGCAGCACAAATGGTTCTATAGCTGTTCTCATAATGGCAGATGAGTGAATTGATCCACTGTCAAGAAAATCCCCACTGAATGAAAATTACATTGAGTTGTTCAGATCTAGCTGACTGAAATAAGGGTAAGACTCTTATATTATGTAAAGAGGTTAAGCTGGTCATTTTACTGCAGCTTTTTAAGCTTGTGTCTGTGTGGGCATGTGTGTGTGTGTGTGTGTGTGTGTGTGTGTATACACTATATCACTAGCAGTAATAGTTCTAGATTAGACAACTAGATGAAAAGTCCCATAGGGATTTCTTTCTTTCATTCTGTAAATAGATCGGGAATTTCTGCTGTGCAGTATTAAAATCAATTTTCCCTTTCAACACTGTCCTAAAGCTTAACAAAGTAGTCTGTGGTTGTCTTTATTGTATGTCTAATTCGCCTGCTTGCTTATGTGGCAACTGTTCAAGTCTATTTTTGTTTTAAATGGAAATACCAGTTATCTCAAATAGCAACTGTTGCTACAAAACAAATTAAAGACCCCCACCTTCACTTCTCATGTTCTGAAGAAAGGTTTTATTCCATCAAAAGACCTGCAAATGCCTGAAATAATAATGAATGACTGCAAAGGTTTTGGCCTGGATTCTTTTTATGATACTAAAGTACGTTAAAGTTATTAGATTAAGTTATTTGCCCACTCTTTTAAAAACACTGACTATGTACCGAAAATTGAAAAGCAGCTTACATGGTACTCATGAAGCATTATACACCATAAAGATAGATAAACAGCCAAGTTATTTACTGGACAAATACATAAAAAACAAATACATTACAGTACAACAGCTGAAAGTGTCACCAGCTGCATAAATGATTAAAACACCAGTTACAGTATCTGGAACTATTTATCAAGAGTGAACACCTACCAAATTAACTGAGTTTTAATTATATGGAGTGTATAAGCAATCAGACTGAAAAGAAATGCTTGGTGGAATTCAGAAATCTCAGCTTAAGCTCAGCATAATGTTACTGTTGTCATAAACTGCCTGACGTACTAAAAATTGATAGTGACTCCTTATGCACAGACAATGCCTTTTCAGTAAAAGACTCTGTGCTACCGAGCACACCTCTAACTACACACAGACAGTTATTAGCATAAGTAAGATTAAAATATCCTTACTCAAAACAGCAGAATGTAGCTGCATTGGTTGAATTACATAATTCTGCACAATTATCCCATCTTAAATATTTATTGGTTCAAAGATGGTAGAATTTATATGGTGATACATTGCCAATATTTTAAAAAGATTTAGGGAAGGAATCAGAAAGGGCTGCCACAAGTGGTAAGCCCCTATCACTAGTTGTTATTACTGGTGATGGCATTTTCTGATCCAGGGATAGGCCTGCTGCATATATCCTGTACAGTCTGTAGGATCTCTGTACTGGAGCACCTCCTCAGCACTATATTCTAATGAGGTATTCTGATGTAGAATCACATGCTAATTAGCCCAGAGCTCTCCACCGAAGATGCCTGCATTTATGCAACTTCAGATGGCTAAACTAATTAGCTCAGCTAAAATTTTGCTTTCACCCATTACTTTCAATGTTTGAGATCACATCAGAGGTAAGTGCTGGGGAGTTTAGTGGACAGATATTGCTGTGGAGGGCTGTGCATTTCTGTATGTGTATATGGCTACAAGTATAAGTGCATGCAGAGGAATAATCAGTCTCAGCTGTGTGTGTGTGTGTGTGTGTGTGTGTGTGTGTGTGTGTGTGTGTGTGTGTGTGTGTGTGTGTGTGTGTGTGTGTGTGTCTGCCGGGATAGTGAGATGGGTAGGATAGGTGTGTGTGGGTGTGTGTCTATATGTGCACGTGGGGGTGGGGGCTGTTAGACCAGAGAATTCAACTAAAATAATGAGCAAATCCCTTAATATTGGGTGGGGGACACTAGTGACACTTAAACATTAAAAAGTTAAAAGAACAAAATTGTTGTAGCAAGAAAGACTTATGATTGAGTGTGGAGCTTGACACCAGTGATACTGAATAAATATTACCCTAAACTCAGGTAAAAGCACAAAAGATCAATAGCCAGAAAGAACACCAGAGACCATGTATATTCTTCAAACAATATACCCAACTCACTTAAAAATGAAGAAAAATGAAGTTTTGAAGCATGAAAAATGTATGGCTGGGGAGAGGGGCACACTAGGTACCTGGGATGTGAAATATTATCCTAAGCCACTTAAAATCTTTAAAGAACAAGAGGTTTTGTAGCACAAAAAATGTAAGACCTAAGGGGCATAAAACTTGGCACCAGTGAAACTGAGCAAAAATTACCCTAACTCATTTAAAAAAAAATTGAATGGAGAAAAACCCTATACCCTTGGCACAGAAAGCAAATGTTCTTTGTGGGAGAATGTTAGTCTCTGCACTAGCAGTAGACACTAGGAATACTCTCTAAATATTACTGTAAGCCACTTACACAAAATAAAAGAACAACAGTGAGCAATCTTCAGACTTACACACTCAGCTTTTGAAGAACCACATTAATAGTGCATTAGTCCTCTACATTACAGAGAAGCTCTTGCATTTGGATTTATTATCAAAGCAATAAGAAGTGTGATGCTCTAGTGTCTAGTATCACTGACGAACTGTAAGGGTCATAAGTTATGAGGATAAGGACAGGTATACAGCAAAATCATCGGCATTCTGTAAAATCAGGAACACTTGATAGGCATTGGGGGTTTCAGTAGTGGGGACTGCCATACCTCTCAATGACCATGCTCAAGATTTCTGGTCAAAGCTGGCAAGAACACTAGATGACACCAAGGAGATCTTTTAAAATATTACTTCAAGTCAGCCAAAATGTTAATACAACAATGGGTATAGAATCAGAATGCACTTTTCTGAAGTATAGCAGTATAACTAGAACAAAACACCAATGTTTGGCATAGTTGACTGTAATCATTTCTGACTTACAAGGGATAGGTAAAAAATAACAGGAAACACCTGGGATAGGTTTGCAATATGTTGGTGTGTGTATGTGTTTTAATTTGTGCATGTGTGTTGCAGATTCTGAGAAGAATGTACCTGTGCCAACAAGATGCATGGGCCACCCATGGTGCTTACAACAGGAAAGAGCAGACTAGCACAAGGAGTAACATTATGCAATTCAGACACACACACACACACACACACACACACACACACACACACACACACACACACACACACACACACACACACATAAGGAGGTCTTTCCTCTTTCCTCATTGATGCTAATCTGTCAATGAATTGCACTACACATGATAACACACAGGTGTGAACACTGGCTCTAGATGATGGCCACAACTCCATTTGAAATGTCTGCACTCGAAATGACAAGTGCCAACAAGCAGGAAAAAAACATCAGTCTTCTCCTTTAAACTTCATCTTCTTTCCTCATATACCCTAAACTTGTGTGTGTGTGTGTGTGTGTGTGTGTGTACATATATATAAACTCTGAGATCATCATATCTCAGAGAAAAGGGAATATTCCGGCAAATGGCCATCTTAGACTTAATATATGTATGCCCATGTTTTTTCCAGTCATTCAGTATCCATGTTTTGGGACACATTTCAGCGTTTCTTCATATTTCAAATGGTTAGCGATGGTCACTGGTGACGAGATACTCTGAGCTAAATTGCAAAAATCGGAAAAGGGGGGGTTATGGATGGAGGAAAAATAGCCCTTTTTGCCACAACTTTCAGCATCTGTGGAGGAATGTTCTATGAATCCCAGGGTTAGCCTTCTTTTTTTATTGTTGTTGCAAACAATGTATCATAAACCATCCATGTATTGTTAACATTGTTAATTGCTTGGTTCTCTGGCTATGATTTTGTTGTTGCTGTAGTTGTAGTGAGGTCATGTCTGAAGATTGGCCTAAGTGGTCCAGTTTGCTTACCCATAAAATGATAAATGCATAATCACATGTGCACGCACACACACACACACACACACACACACACACACACACACAAAAAGTGAGTAGATTTACAGTAAGGAAAGAAACTTTAAAACAAGGAGCATATTTCGCAACCTAATCCACAA